>NW_015172038.1:39994-123852 GCF_001447785.1 Gekko japonicus | reverse complement strand
AGGGAAAGGAAAGGAGTTTGTAAGCCCGTCTGAGACTCCAAGTGAAGGGCGGGGTATAAATCCAATCTCTCCTCTCTCTCTCTCTGTCTACTTCCGTAATTCTAATTTGGGTTATTGCTTTTGAAAGAAGTGCATTTTCTATCCAAGCTCCTCTGGCCCTGGCAGAGTGCCACTGAGAAGCCAGCACCCTAGAACCTGGTAAGTGTGGAAGCAAATGGAAGGAAAGGGAGCACTCTGATTCAGAATGGCCTTCCTAAAGTTGTAGTCCTGTTACTGTATCTCTCTGTCCCTTTCTGTTTTGGACTCAGATGTTTCCATCCTATCTTCTTCGTTTGTCTCTACTATCTTGCCTGTGGGATATACTGCACTTGGGTCTCAGTTTTTCGTCGGTTAAAGTGTATTTAGCTGCGGTGTCAGCTTTTCATCCATCTGTTGATGGGTTTTCAGTTTTCTCGCATCCTCAGACAAAACAGTTTTGTAAAGGCCTTATTCGCCTGTACCCTCCCCGTCGTCCTCCAACCCCGGCCTGGGATTTGGCTTTAGTTTTGCGTTTTTTGATGGGAAAACCTTTCGAGCCATTGGCCACTTGCTCTCTAAAATTGCTGTCACTCAAGACTGCGTTTTTGGTGGCCATTACCTCTGCTCGTCGGGTCAGCGAATTGTCTGCTCTGAGGTGTGATCCACCATACTTAAGTTTTTCCCCACATGGGGTTTCATTGTCTTTGGACATCTCCTTTTTACCGAAAGTTGTTTCGGAATTTCATTTACGTTCAGATGTAGTTCTGCCATCATTTTTCCCGTCTCCTGCTAATGAAGAGGAACGGAAATTGCATTCTCTGGATGTTAAGAGAGCGTTGTTGTTCTATTTGGGCAGGACTAAGTCTTTTCGCCAGTCTCCAGCTTTGTTTGTTGCTCACAGTATGCCCTCCCAAGGGAAGAAGATCTCTTCCCAGAGGCTGTCGAGATGGATTGTGGAGGTGATCAAGCTATGCTACGCTTTGGCTAAGAAACCTCTTCCAGGTCAGCTTCGCGCCCATTCTACGAGGGCGGTAGCAACTTCCACAGCTTTCCTGCGAGGTATGCCGTTGGAGGACATCTGCAACGCTGCGACTTGGGCTACTCCGCTCACCTTCGTGAAGCATTATGCCCTTGATGTCCGGTCTTCTCGTCGTGTGGCGTTGGGTCGGTCTATATTGCAGACGGCGCAGATGTAGGGCCTCGGCCCCTCCTCCAGGTAAGAGTTATTGCTTGCTATTCTCCCAAGGGTGTGATGCACAGAGACCACGAAGAAGATAGACAGGTTGCTTACCTGTAACTGGTGATCTTCGAGTGGTCATCTGTGCATTCACACCACCCGCCCTCCTTCCCCTCTGCTCTCGGCCCTTCATCTTGTTTCTTTGAAGGCTGTTGGGCGGCGGTCAGAAGGAACTGGCGGGATCTGCGTGCCCCTCCTTGGTCATGCGCAGTGGAGCCGGCGCGTGACCTGGGAGAGGCGCGAAAATCCCTTTTGCTAGCTACCGGTACCGAGAAGGTCAGCGCAGGCGCAGTATATCCCAAGGGTGTGAATGCACAGATGACCACTCGAAGATCACCAGTTACAGGTAAGCAACCTGTCTTTCCCTTGTGTTTGTCTCTACTTCCTTGCCTGTACTGACAGCTATTCTAGCAGTTGAGTCCTGTAGGTGATTAGGATTGTCTCACACCTCCACCTTCTGGAGAAGCTCAAAGCTCTCAAATTCCTAGCACCCAACATTTAATTTATGTAAAGGTACTGTGGCTCAAGCCTGTCCAGAAATCAAATTCAGTGACATTTAAACCTTCCCCCCCCCCTCCCAGGGTGTTACACGGCTGGCAGAGAAGTCCCCAAGAATTCGCCTCCCTCGCTTCAGTTTCATGTTTGTTTAGATGTGTGAATCATTTACTGCTGATGGAAGCATGTAGATTCATATGCTCACTTTCTTTTTAAGGCAACATTACCATCTTTAACAAATCCACCCTCTCTGAGTCCAATTCGACGCAAAGGAAAAGAGAAGGAAGTTGCTGAACAGGCATCTGTAGCCATGAGCCCTAAAAAAAGCACTGAGAACAGCCCAGGTAGGAAGGATGAGTCTGTCCAGCCATGCAGAGGGTGGCGGAACACTGCTCCGGCTTTGACCTGTGCAAGCAATTCATTCTTCGGTAGTACTGTCTGCTCGTAGAGGACTTAACCAGCAGCTTTATGATTTCCCCCTCTCCACTTCCGTTTTCTGCCCAAGCCCTTCGCCTCTGTCCCCCGTGATCACCTTTTTGTCACACGATATAGTGACTGTGCTCCACAAGGCTGAATGATTTGCCTGCCGTATCACCAGTCGGCTTTAAGGTGATGAAAATGTAGCCCTATTTCTAGTCACATTCTGAAGACTTAAGGGCACTTAAGTTTTCTTAAGAAGGGACAGCGATTTCCCCCAATCCCCCCTCCTACTCCAGACCCCCACTAAAGTATTCCAAATGCTTTAGTGATCCCTGGGAACAACATTTCAAGTGGCTTTGTGGCCTGCAGTGGAAGGTGGGTGAGAGAATCAGTGAAAGGGCCATCCCATCTTAAGAAAATTCAAGGTGTTTTTTTTTAATTGCATGGCTAGATATTAGCCGCTAAGGTGGAAAAAAATCAATACAATTTGGAACACCGCTGCTCATTATTTTTGGCCCGTCTCCTTTTATTATATATCACATTGTGTGCTACTTCTTATGTAAATGTAGTTACAGGGAAACCGCTGTTGTTTGCCACTTGATTATCCAGAATGTTCAGTCAACCAGCATCACCTAGAGGACAAGCTCCTCCTCAGCCACCGTGCTGGTATGTCTTTGGGCCCATGCGTGCCCCACTCCTGCCTGTCCAGCTTGGTGCTGCTGGCTGTTTGTATGCTTTTGACAGTCAGCGCTGCCAGCTGGCGTCACTCTTGGGTGCCTCCTTCCCCCTTAGTTTCCCTCAGTCTTTTGGGAACCAGCTCTGCCGGAGGACTTCTGGGCAGCTGGCCCACTTGTCTGCAAGCTGCATAGGCATGGGGGCTGTTGCCATGGCATTCCTAGTGGAGTAGGATTTGGTTGTTGCACATTCCTCTGGGCAGGAGATAGGGCACAGCAGTAAGTTGGAGTATCTGGCAACACTCGTGCTGGGAAACCAAGCCTTTACTGTACCAAGACATACACTGTATGGATGTGTGTTTATGCATTAAAGAAATGTATATACGTAGGTAGGATGAGTTAATCTGCAGAGAGAGTGCGGAATAGTAGGTAACAATATGTCCCCTCTCGCAGCACATCTACTAAAACTGGAATACTATAGAGAAGTTCTGTGTGACCTGTACAGAGGGATGATATGCTGGTTCCAAGTGTTTAACGCTGAAAAAAGATAATACCTCTTCCTTTAATTTTATCAGCTCCAAGGCAAATAGATGCTTCAGGCCCAACTCCAACAAGCAAGTCATCTCTGCTGGGCAACTTTTATAATCTCCCTTCCTATCTGAAGCTGTATGATGTTTTGAAAGCGACTCATGCCAACTATAAGGTACCATCTCCTCCTTTTTACTGAAAAACTTGCCTATGCCCTTTGGCATTGTCTAGGTAATCCTTGTGAGCTGCATTTCTTTGCTTTATACGTTTTAGGTCAGAGAGAACATACCTTTATGTTCACATTTTCTGGATTCACAAGTTGGGAAAAACCCTATTTTGTTTTTATTTTATTTATTTCATTTATCACTGAAGACTCAAGGCAGATTACAACATTTTAAAAACAATTCAGTCAGACAGCCAGGAACTCCAGTGAACCATGCAGTCGAGCGAGGGTTACAGAACTGGGAAACAATGCAAAACAAAAAATGGTCTAAGGTGGGACAAAGCAGAAAGCAGGCTACAAAAGTAGGGGACAGTGCAGTAAAAGGGAGATGATACATACAGTAAACATTGTAATAGACTACGATCCTCTCCCTTTTAAAAGCCCTAACCCTAATCTATTCTGTTATACTACTATTCTGATCCTTGTGTAAAAATCCCCTCCTGAATGTAATATGGAAGATATTTAAATGAAGCATATATATTTTAATCTGTTAAGTAATATATAAATAAAACATGTTGTTCCTAAACTGCCACTGTAAAGTGTTATCCCCATAATCAGGCTACGCACGCAAAAGAAAGCCTCTTTGGAGGCTGAATCCATACATCATCTGGATCCGGTTACTGGTCTCATTACTATTAATAATGTTAAAGCATCGTATTTTACCAAATGCTGTTTCTTTCCGAAATCTCCTGTTTGGACCTCACAACTCTATGTCCAGACTCACAGACCTCCTGCTTCTAAAGCTCTCTTACCTACAGAGATAGCAATTTTTGTTTTGTTCCTTGCCCTCCTTCTGTTTCATTAAGTGCATCTTATTCAAATAAATGAAGCAAGTAAAGTTTCCTCGTCACTTTTATCTTCCTGTCTGGAATACATTTACCTGCTGGACATCTGACTTTCATTAGCACTCTGAGTCACTTTGTCATTAGTTTGGAGAAATTCCATAAAGACGTTCCCCGTCTCGTTTGGGTTTTAGGTCACGCTGGATCTCCAGAACACCACAGAGAAGTTTGGTGGCTTCCTGCGATCCGCCCTGGATGTCCTCTCCCAGATTTTAGAGCTCGCAACTCTTCAAGACATTGGAAAAGTGGGTTGGAAATTGGTTATAAAGCTTAATGCTTTTGAATAAATGAATGTTTAAATAAAATCGATTGCCATATGTTCTGTAGAATCTATCCTATTTTAACTTTCTTTTAGAAAATGTCTCTTAAACTGCTAGTTTTAACGATAAATATATCTTTTTGCAGAAGGTTTGTTTAAATGCAACTTGTTTAAAATTTTTCTATTCCAGTATGTTGAAGAAATTTTGGGTTATCTGAAATCCTGTTTCAACAGAGAACCAATGATGGCAACTGTGTGTGTGCAGCAGGTAACAGGCAAAAAAAAATGTGCACTTTCTTGAAACAGAGGTCATTCTTGTTCCAAAGCAAACTCTAAAGCACTGCAGGAGCTCTACAGGAGACACAGTGGCATGGGTTCATCCTGCAGCCAGTGATAATAGGTGTGTTGTCCTTTCAGGCATGGAAAAGGCCCATATGTACAGTTCTGTCCATTTGACAGTCACTTCGTAGAATGGGAGACGGCCTCGTGCCATACTAGCATGAACTGTAGGTTCATTTCACGTATACTACACTGTGTCCTAGCTGCCACTGAAGGGTGGAAACTACTCAGTACCAATGAAAAATGTATTTTTAAAAATCTATTTTGCAAAAATATACAGTTACTTAGAAAAAAATATCAGGAGCGGCTATTCACAAGCAAGCATGAATGAGACAGTTACACAAGAAGAACAGAGTAATATCTTTGAAAAGTCCTGGTTCGAGAGAATTCACGTCATCAAATCCTTTGTGTTTCCTAAGTTTTTATACTGTTTTAGAGCTCTCCCTGTATTTATTCAACACTCAACATTGCTAAAATGGCAACGCACTATCACTGCCTTTTTATGGAAATACAAACTTCCCTGTATCAGCTCCGTAGCACTACAGCAAGTAAAGGAGGAATGGCTTTGCCCAACCTACCCACATACTATGCTGCAACAATGTTATCCAACAGGATTAGGCAATACCATCTTTGTGATGTGCTGGATTGGGCGTATATAGAAGAACAATCACTCCAGTATCAAACTTTCAAGGAAGTTTGTGATCAGACAATCTTAGTAGAGTATACAACAAGCAAAGAAATCTTTTTCTAAGAACAACATTAATGGTTTAGCACCATTATCGACCTAAACTGGGTCTGACAAGATCTCTTTTAAGTACTTTCACTGGCCAAAATTGGCTTCTACCTGCAAAAGAAAACCATTCCTTTCTCCATTGGAAGGCTGTCGGCATAACACGGATTATTGACGCCATACACAAAGAGGGACTAGCAACCAAAATGGATTTAGAACGTAAGTTCAAAGTTACCTTACCTTGGTACGAATATCTTCAGTTTCAGCACCTGGTAGGGCTTTCCGC
This sequence comes from Gekko japonicus, assembly GCF_001447785.1. NCBI lineage: Eukaryota > Metazoa > Chordata > Lepidosauria > Squamata > Gekkonidae > Gekko > Gekko japonicus. Next base: position 117,801 of record NW_015172038.1, on the reverse strand, counting down.
AATTCAAGAAAACATCAAAAAAATTATCAGTGTTCGAAAAATTACTTGTACTAAGATAAAAGGTTCCATTGCCACTGTTTATAAAATATTACTCGGATTAGACTTCATCAAAATCTTAAACTACCAGCAAGCCTGGCACAAAAGACTTTAAGTCAATTGTCTCTGAGGACCATTGGGACGTAATTTGGGCAACACAAGCTAAACTATCCAGGTCATTAATAATCCACTCAACTGCAGCTAAAGTCTTGTTCAGATGGTATCTGACACCAGTTAAGTTGTCACACATGATACCTCAAGCCTTACCCCTCTGCGAAACAATGTGGCCTGGAAGCTACCTTCTTCCACAACTGATGGGAATGTAGGTACATTCAACACTTCTGGATTATACTATACCTTTTGATCCAGTCGTCGTTCTGTTAAATCTCTGGCCGGAAGATAAGCCACCCGCAATCAGAAGAGAGTTGATTCATATACTGTTAGTTGCAGCTAAGGCAATAATTGCACAAATATGGAAAGATGTAAAACCTCCCTCAGTCAACCAATGGTTAGCTAAAGTATGGGATTACTTTATATTAGAGAAATGTTTAGCCTCCTGTGATGTAAACCACAAGGGGTGTGAGCTCTTAAATCCCTTAGATAAATGGTTCCCCTTTTTGGAAAAAGCAGACATAGACATGATGGAAGGAGAATCCATCTCTGGAGCCAATTACAACACCTTCCTATATATGTAACAGATGACACTTTATTATTTGCCGCCTTATTACGATCTATTGAGGTACATCTGTTTAATTGATCTCCAGGCTGATTTCTGTAGTATCTATTGTTGCGCTGTGCTTAACTGTGTTTTAGTTATGTTTTTGTACTGACCTTAGTGTTTCCCTTACTTGCTGTAGCTTACCGTGGATGCTTCTGATTTTTTTCCTCACACTGTACATTCTAAAAATCAATAAAAATAAATACATGAATAGTCAGCCGCAGATCAAAAAGCTGAAAGCCTTAGGAATGACACACACATATTATAGCTGCTAGAAGAATGTTTTGAGTTAATTTCTTCAGATATAAAGCATGCTTCTTTCTTCCTTGCATGAAGCTACCAATCAGTGAAGAGCTCTTCCTGCTAGCAGTCAGTGTGTGTGTGTGTGTGTGTGTGTGTGTGTGTGTGTGTGTGTTATTCCTTCCGCTTTCAGCTTTTTGTTTTGTGGCTGACTTTTCAATGATATTACTCAGTTCTTCTTGTTTGGCTTTCTCATTCATGTTTGCTTGGTAATAGCCATTGGGAAAAGATAGGGAGAATCTTGATGGGGCTCTCTGCCGGCTTCGGAGGGCTTTGAGACCACTGGCGTCCCTTCCGTCTCCCCCTCGTGTACTGCAGTTCCCAAGCAATTAACTCTTGGTGCCCGAAAGGATGTCCTCTCCCCCCGCCCCATCCCTGTTGGAACAGGTATCCTTATCTAATCAGGGTAAATGTCCTCTGTATCATAGCTGCCTTAGGAGTTGAACATTCAGACTGAGTGATAAGGAAGAAAGAGAGAATGATTACATAAGTTTGATAGATTTAAAACACCCTGCTTTTCTTCTCATCATGCATTCAAAATGGCTCATACCTAATAAACTGCATGAATAATAAATATGAAATAACACTCCAGAAGTCTGTTTATAAATTCTGAAGTAAAAGCAAGAGTTGCAGGCATCAGCGATTGACTGCACAGGAAAGCCAAACACTCTCAACTTTGCTTTGCAAAATAAGGGTCAGCATGAGGTGGTTTTTTCTTTTCTTTTTGAGAAGATGCCATAAGCAGGTGTGTCCAGTCAGAAGGCAGGCAGAGCCATGGACAGGACCTTCCAGGCTGGTCTTAATTGCTCAGTTCACGTGTCTGCAGGAGTTGTCCTGGGGGCCACCTTCAGGCAAAACTCCTTGGGGACCTGTCGCCGGCAGATTGAGAAACTGTGAGGAATGGGGTTCGTTCCACTCTTTTACTTTAGAATTTATGTGACTCTGCCTGACTTCTGAATTGTTTCTCCGTCTTTCCTTAGCTGCTGAAGACATTGTTTGGCACAAATCTGGCTTCCCAGTATGACTGCTTGTCTGCCAATCCCAGAGGTTCTCAAGGCAAAGCGCAGCGCTTGGGCTCTTCCAACTTGAGACCGGGTCTTTATCATTATTGCTTCATGGCGCCTTATACACATTTTACACAAGCCCTGGCTGATGCTAGTTTAAGGAATATGGTGCAGGCCGAACAGGAACATGATGCTTCTGGGTAAGCGCACCTCTGATCCCTAACTTCAGGTAGGATGTTTGGCTTCCTTGTGTGAGAGAGGACTTGGGCAAGAAGGTTTAGTTAATGAAGATGCTTACATTATTTAGTTCTGCTTTTAAAACCATCTTTTATTCGTGCCCTGCTTCCTTTGGTGTAGTGAAAGCAAAACTGAGGGCTCTTATTACAGCCAGTTCATTCCCTGTTCCTGCTGCAGCTGCCAGGCCAGAAATGCTTCTTCCCTCCTCTGGCAGCTAGGAGGCAGACTTGGGAGAACTAAGAGCTAAGTGGGGGCACATCTTGTCTTCCGTGGAGGCGCCAGTCTTGAAAAGCTGTGCGACCGAGAGGTCTTCAATATTTTGGGTAGACTATAACAAGGCTTTGCAAGCTTCCCAGCGATGTGTGTAGCATGGTGTAGTGGTTAAGAGCGACAGACTCTCATTTGGAGAACTGGGTTAGATTTCGCACTTCTCCACATGAAGCCAGCTTGGGTCTGACACGGCTCTTTCAGAGCTCTCTCAGCCCCCCAAATAAGTCTAGCTTGCCACCAGGTGGTGCATAAAACTAAAAGAGTTAGAGCTTAAGGCTGCCAGACAATCTTAGGACCTCTGGGCCATACTACGCACAATGCCATACAGTAATTATTAATTATTTGCAAGCCCAGTGGGGCAGTATGGGAAGGGTAGGGAAGGATCGCCTGCACATGCGACCCAAACTCACTGGAAGATGCTTTCCAGATCAAATATATGGAAGACCTGCTGTGTACATTTCTCCCTTTCCCACTCACTCCCAAGGTCCTTTACAAGATAAGGCAGGAACACACCACCGCCATCTTGATAGCTTCCTGTGGCTGGAGGCAGACTTGGCTCCCAGCACTACTCTAGGCATGTCCCAGAAAGGATACAGCCTCTTTCTGCAGGGGCCCTTCCTACATCCAAACACTGCCAGCATGGCTCATTCAGTAACCAGCCATCAATTCTCTGAGCCCATAATACAGGTACTACTTAATGCCAGAAAACCATTCACCTGGCACTCCTGTTCCACTAAATGGAAATGCTTCTTTTCACGGGCCAAGGAATGTCCCATCGAAAAGGACTTTGAATACCTCCTTAATCTAGTTCAGGTATGTCCAACAGGTAGATCGCGATCTATCAGTAGATCGCGGAGGGGTCAGAGGTAGGTCACCAGCCCCACTTGGTCTCACTGATGGTCTCACTAATGAGCAAGAGCGAAGTTTTAAAGATTGCGCAAGATCAGCCTGGATCAATACTTGACCTACATTTGACACAAATAACTCTGAATAAAACTTAAAGAAAGTTATTGTGACAGTTAAAGAAAGTTATAACTCAAAAAATAAAAAATGTTTGCAGTTCTTTCTGGATCTTCGTCTCTCTGTTTTGTTTTTGCTTATTTTGCTGACTAGTAAATGACAGAAGGTGCATTATAAATGGGGGGGGGGTGGAACCCAACTTTAGTGGGTTAAAATCTAATTTGAAACTAATTTGAAGCTTTATTATCATGGTGGTAGATCACTGGCACTTTTGGCCAGAAAAAATAGATCACTACCTGTTTGAAGCTGGACATGCCTGATCTAGTTCAAGGGGGATTATCATCCGCTCCATAAAAATTCATTTAGTTGCCGTAGCATATTTCCACAGTCACATAGAAGGGAGTCCAGATTATTCCTTAAGGCTTATTGAATCACTTTTCCCTGGTCCAACCATCAGTTCCCCAGTAGAGTCTGTCCTTTGTTCTCTCCAAACCATTGTTCTCTCTAAGCCATTTGCAGCCCATGGCCACATGCTCCCTCTGTCTTTTAACCATAAAAACTGCTGCTTCTAATACCCATCACCTCAGCCAGAGGTGGCATTAAGACACAGTTCCTAAAAATCTTTGACAATAGACTAGTCCTTTGAACTTCTCTATAATTTCTTTCTAAGAAGGAACTCAGATTCCATTTAAATTGCATTCATATTCCATTTAAATCAGGACATCACCTTGCTGGTATTATATCCAGAACCACATGATGGAAAAGAGTGAGCCCTGCATTTCTTAGAGATAAGCAGAGGGCGAAATCAATCAGGAAGGACAGCAACGTTTTCATGTCCCTCATAGGCCATAATCTGGACAAGAAGCTGTCATCCCAGTCCATTTCCAGACAGACAGTAGCTTGTATTAAACTGTGCTACAAGCTGGCATGAGTTGACGGCCGGTGCACATTCACTGTACCTGAGCCCAGTCCATCTCAGCTGCCTCTCGCCGTGGCCTCTCTGTCGAATCCATTGGCAAGGCTGCAACATGATCATCGTCCTGCCCTTTCGCAAGGCATTACTCCATGAACAGATGCCATGAGAGACGCAGCAACAGTAGGAAGAGTGGTCCTGCAATCTCTGTTCCTGATGCCCACTTTCCCAAGAGTGGCAAGTAAGCTTGCTAATCTCCCACGTGGGGCGACACAGGAACCGCAACAGTGGAAGCAGGGTGACGCTTATCTGTAACTGTTGTTCATTGAGTGCTGATCTGCGCAGTCACACTTCCTTCCCTCCTACCCTGCTGTGAGCTCTTAACGCAATCTGATAACCTTTACCTCAGTCTTGCAGCAGCAGAGAAGAACTGTGGGGGGAGATGGTCCACCCCCTCCCTCTCATGCTGGAAAAAGTGGGAAACAGCGTGGGGGGAGGGGGACAGGGACGGAGTGCCTCTAGTTACTGTCACCTTCAAAAAATCCTCTCTGCGGCAGGCCTGCACATGCACAGTACCCATGTGTGGCTGCACAGGTGACTGCTCGATAAACAACAGTTACAGGTAAGGACAGCCCTGTTTTCCTTGGGTGTTACATGTTGTCTCCTACATCTCATGTTTCAGACTGAACGCCAATGGTCCTTTTGGAAATGGGCTGACTGCTGGTTCTGACTACTTTCATTGACGTGGTGGTGGAATAAATGGGTACTAATAATAAGTATTTACTTTTATAGCTGGTTTGACGTATTGCAAAAGGTTTCTGCACAACTGAAAACCAGCATAACCAGCGCGGCGAAGCATCGTGCTGACAAGGTACAAACCAAAAATGTACTAAACTGTTGCTTGGGATTCTTTGTGGAAAGGTGTGGGTGAGCGATGCTTATCCGTCCCTCTTCCCATTGTTTACTTGCCTGCAGTCCCGTCCCCCCCACCCATACACATTTTTCACAGCCATGCTCACTTTGTTAAACATTTTGAGTCCAACTGAAGGGAAACTGTAGCTGGGTCAGACTGGGGTGGCGGGGGGTGGGTGGTACAGTGTGAACCAGAAGTAGGAAGTTTTGTGGTCCTTAGTTATGTGCCCTTCCCCCTTCCTGTGTTGTTCAGCAGGCTGGCATCTGAAGATGTCAGATTACCTTTTCCACTGTGACGTCTAGTGCTGAATTCCTGAAAGATTGCAGAAGTCCCAGTCACCTCTGAATGTCTCTCGCCTTGACAACACTACATGGTTACACAATAAATTGGCTGCAGCTTGATGGCACTTTCCTCCACCACCATAACCTTCTTGTAGCACTCCCGGTTCCTATTGCAGACTGGTCCCTTCCCCGCCCCCCGACTCTTGGGCACTAGGAATTCTTTTGCTAGAGCCTGTATATCACCCCCAACACACTTCCCCCTAGTCTCTCATCCAAAGGAGTTCCTGCCCACAGCAGGAGAAAGACATTTAGCTCACAGTTGCCTGAGCAAAAGGCAGGCTTACAAATATTTCAAATAAATAGAAATGCTACCAACATGTGCTCTTTCTTCTCATCAGGGGACCCTAGGTAACAGTTTTTACATATTCTCCTCAGTCTCTTTAACCAACACTCTACTTAGCTACTTCACCTCATAGTCGTATTGTAATATACACATCTGGAGTCCAGATTTTCATTGCATTCAAAAAAGAGGCATGGCTGCCTCCAGGTCCTTTTCATGCTCAGTTGTGGGAGTCAGGCCAATAACGGGGACTCTGTGTAGGCACATCTGTGTATCAATTTATATAAGCGATTAGAAGATTTAATTCTGCGGTTTGTTTTAACTGTTACTTTTGAAATTGGAATCCTATTCAGTTGGTACCCCTTTTCACTTTTTTTCCATAGAATATTATTCATAATCACATTCGTTTGTTTGAGCCCCTTGTTATCAAAGCATTAAAGCAGTATACCACAACAACTTCTGTACAGCTGCAGAGGCAAGTTCTGGACCTTCTTGCACAACTGGTTCAGTTACGAGTTAACTACTGCCTTTTGGACTCGGATCAGGTGAGTGTGTGTGCTCAGAGGAAGCTCTTTGCTGTCCCCTCTTTGTTCGCTGCAAAGGGAATAATTTCACTGCTGTTTGCACTGATCGCTTATCCCAGCGATAAAGACAGATTCTAATTCAGGAGGAATCCTTTTCTTCTTCATGGCTATGGATTCGTCATGGATCATGTAACATGTGGGTCAAGCTCTGTTATGGCAGAACAGCCGATTGTGCATAGAGGTCCCCACAGCCACCTAACTGGGTCCCTGTAGCATGAGGCATCCAGAGGTAAAGCATCACCTTTGGCAAAGTCGGCTGTTGGGACATATCAGGGAGAAGCAGGCAGAGGAAAACTCGTTGCATTTTCATCCAGTGGGTAAAGGCAGTGAAGATTGGATTCTTTGTCAGAAAATAAGACTTATTAAAAGCTTCATATGTCAGGCCTCCAGTGCCTATTCCCATCCCACTAATTTAAATTTCATTTGCTTTAATTATGTGGTGCTTATGGGTGTCTAATAATCCTTTTAACAGTTTGCTGTGATTTTTATTTACTATATTTTTGAGTGATGAACGTATCAGAGTGATGGCTCCATGTTACCATGCGTGTCTGTAATCAAACTTAACTTGCTGTCCTAGTATAAAAAACATCAGTTGTCTGCTGGACCTCCTTTTTGTGTTTATTCCTGGCTTCAGGAGATCAGTTGAGAATTTGGGAGTGTGTGCGTTTTAACATCCGCCCACTGTAATTGAATTGCAATTGAATTACATCCTTGTGTCACTGAATTTCAAACCGCTTCACAGATAAGTAAAAAAAGGTAAAGGTTCCCTTGCTCGAAAGCCAGTCGAATCCGACTCTAGGGTTGCGGTGCTCATCTCCGTTTCAAAGCCGAAGAGCCAGCGCTGTCCGAAGACATTTCTGTGGTCATGTGGCCGGCATGACTAAACACCAAGGCGCACGGAACGCTGTTACCTTCCCACTGAAGTGGTACCTATTTATCTACTTGCAATTTCTTGCTTTCAAACTGCTAGGTTGGCATCAGAGATAAGTACATTACTGGTAACAGCCTGTATTATTTGCTTCAAGTTTTGTAATTGGACCATACAAGGTTTGTGGGCTCTGCTTTTGAACTCAGTGCTTTCAGAGGGGTCCTGGAATAGCAGTAGTCTTCCTGTCATTTTTTGTCTACCAAATCTGGATGCCCTGACAGTGAAGTTTTAGTTATGCTTCTTTTGCATTGATAGCAATTGCTTGCCCCTCGAATGGTAATTGGCTATGACTAAGGGAAAGTATAGCCTTTTCCATTCCCGGATTGGTGTTCAAATATTTCATTGACAGTCAGCATGTTGGTAGAGCCAGCCCATTTGTCCCACCATTTTTTCTAGATGTTTATTCAGGGGATCCAAGGATTTTGTCCAGGTACAGAGCAAAGTTTATTCAAAATGCCTAAATCTGGCAATTTTTTCTAGAATGCAGTGGCACTATTCCTTGTAATGAGCCTGTTGTGCAGGAGATGATAAAACACACAATGGCTGTTCTACCATAGTACAGTAAAAGCTTTTTTACTCAGCACTTGTTTATCCAGGACAGTCAGTTAATTGGCATCATCCACAAGACAAGCTCACATGAAGCTGCCTTATCCTGAATCAGACCCTCGGTCTACCAATGTCAGTATTGTCTACTCAGACTGGCAGTAGCTCTCCAAAGTCTCGGGCAGAAGCCTTTCACTTCAGAAAGCTCCTCCCACTCACCCTGCATTTGTCCCCCCTCCCATCACCAGCTGGCCATCTTGGTACCTCTGGCCATTGCTGAGGCTTCTGGCGGACCGCGCTGATACCGTCCTTGGGTGCCTACCCCCCCCCGCCCCCCACTTGCCTCGGTCTTTCAGGAGCCCACTGCGCTAGAGGGCTCCCAGGCAGCAGGCCCATTTGCCTGCCTGATGCATAGGACAGCTCAGCGGGAAGGGCAAGGGTCCTCCCAGGTATGGGGGCTGTTGCCGTGGTGTTCCTAATGAGGGCGGCATTAGGTTGCTGCAGATTCCTCGGGGGTGGTGGGGGTGGAACACCAATATGCTTGAGTATCCAACACGTTTATTTAACCGGCAAACCCCATTTCCTGTAAGTGCCAGATATCAAAGCTTTTACTGTAAACTTTAATTTTCTCCCCCAAAAGACTGAGTGTAGTAGACTCCTTTTAAAAGAGATACTGGCCTGTCAATATACAAATGACCATTTAAAAAAAATCTGCCTCATCACTTTTTAATTTGTTTTTTTTTGCAGTGCTTAGTATTTCATTGACCATTTATTCAATGACTTTTTTCATTTATTCAGGATATTGACCATTTTTTTCAATAACGTTTGCAGCACCTAATGAGAATATTTGTGTGCTTCTAGGTATTCATTGGATTTGTGCTCAGGCAGTTTGAATACATTGAAGTGGGACTGTTCAGGTACACATTCTGCATTACATGGTCATTTGTAATTGCGTGCATTTGTTTGAAAGCTGGGGCTGAGCCGAAATGGAGCTGGCTTTGTGACTGTTTTCATGCTTTCTGAAAAGAGACCTCTCCTTTTCAGCAATTTTTAATTGGGGGGGTCTTGAAAGGGAGCAGAAGTGTTCTGTTGAGGAGGATACACAGGTGTCTCCATCGACAAGGTGATGCCTTGCCATGCCGCATGGGGTTCGTTGCCTCCTGGTAAAGAGTCTGGGAGCAGCAGCTGAGTTTCCTTGGCAGTGGAGATGCCCCCCCCCCCGATGCCACTGTAGCTTCCTTTGCCCTCAGAGACTTTGTGATCCGTTCATCTCTTGGGCCATGCATCTCCTACAAGCTCATATGCCTTTTAGTTCTCTGGAGGCGATTTGGAGGGCTGCCTTCTTGGCCACTGGCCACCTTTCAGAAGGCCTGTAAAACTTTGCAAGGCTTCCCAGATCGATCCTTTCAGATGGTTCTTGGGCTGCCTGCTGAGCTATTTATGTTGTTTATGGTTGGTTGATGGTTTAAAGTGTGGACATTTTGATGCAGTTTTAACTTGTGATGTTGTAAGCCACCTTGAGCTTTTGGAAGGGCGAAGTATGCCTTTTTAAATAAATGAAAGGTGGGGTGAAGGGCTGCAAACAGCCACAAACTATTTTTTAGAAGAAGAAGAGATTGGATTTATACCCCACCCTTCACTCCGAGTCTCAGAGCGGTTTACAAACTCCTTTCCCTTCCCTTCCCCTCCCCTCCCCACAACAGACACCCTGTGAGGTGGGTGGGTCTGAGAGAACTCTTTCGAGAACTGCCCTTTCAAGGACAGCGCTTGTCAGAAGTGGGGGAGTGGGGGAATCAAACCTGGTTCCCCCAGATTAGAGTCCACACTCTGTTTTAGAAGGTATATTGGGGTTATTTCAGAAAGCATTTTGTATCTCCCAGTTTCCTTTTCCCCTCCAAGTATTCCTGGGTACAATTTTCACACAGGCCTGATAGATGATCCCAATAAGAGTTATATTGATAACACTTGATTTGTTTGTAATAGTTTAGTCAATGAGAAGAGGTAAAGTGTTCTAGGAGAAATATGTTGGTCTTTCCTGACATCTTTTCCAAAGCAGATAAGCAGAATGCATTTGTCTTTGTAAACTGTATTATTATTTTAGAATGTGGGAGGTCATTAGAATTTTACTTACGCTGGACACAGGCCAAGAAAATGATAGCATGAAAGAAAGAAAAGAGCATTTTGAAATAACTTCTTAACCACATCACAGGATCACTTGAATTTACATTCAACATAATGGTGATACAGTGCTGTAATTTACTATTAGTTATTGTGGTATGCTGAACCAACGAAGAGTCTGGCAGTTCAATGTATAAATGGTAAACTATAGCACTGTATTGCTGCTTTGTTAGAATTGTGTAAAAATATACAGTTAGTTGGCTGTGGAAACATAGGTTCAATTGTATGTGCTGTCATTATGCTTTTGACTGTTCCAAAGCACAGAGAAGTCTTACACCTAGTTTAACTCTGGGAGCTTCCTAATTGTGAGGCTCTAATGTGTGTATCACTCCAATGGATACTAATTCATTCTTTTGCATTTATTCTGTTAATTGCTAATCTCTATTTCAGAACAAAAGCTTAGTATTTAATGCGTTAGGCAATGTACTCATTTCACCTGCAGAATAACTAAAAAACAAAAAAGCAACAGGATATTTCATGAAGTAGCAAAAGTGTTATACCAGTAAGATTGTGTGCATTAATATTCCTCAGTCATGGGAAGGCGGCATCCTGTAAAGACAGTGACCCTCGGAGGAGGCAGGCAGAGTTTCCAGAAGCATTTGGAATCTCTGCTTGGAGAAAGCCTCTTTCTGTTCTCTTACTTTCCACTGCATATGAATATTTAGAGATCTTCTTTCTTTCATTCACTTTCCTAATTAGACTAGCTGGGAGAAGCCAGGTTGGGTGTATTTAGTTTTCAAGGCTTGGCGGGGGGGGGGGGGGAGTTCTATCCGCCATGTGAGTCTCCCGTTGCCCCCAGGCCGTGGGGCATAATCTCTCATCCATCCTTCAGTGCCACTTGGGGCACCCTGCTCCTGTTCAGCTTCTTGCTTCTCCTTCCATGGCCAGATTCCCGCAGCCACTCCAGGTAGTGAGAACCGAGCGTGGTGAGCTCTGAGAGGCTGTGCGCCTTTTCCAAGCTGGGGGCAGGTCAGGCTGCTGGTATGGCTGGAGAAGGTCTTGACTTAGTCAAGTTGCAGCACCTCTTGGTGGGAGACAACCTTTGGCCAGCAAATGACAGTCAATTTGGGATCAGTATTAGTATGCTCAGCATCTCTAGTGTCCCTTTTAGTAGCGCTTTCTCCAGGCCCTGGCTGCTCTGCCCAGGGGTCCAAAGGTCTACAGGTTAGATGCGTTTCCTTGCCTTGTGCTGTGGATGAGCGCTTCTCCTGTCTAGATTTCTGTGAATAGATTGTGCAAAAGGAAGAGGAAATGCTGTGTGTAAAGCATACCAAGAGTCCAGGAGCACCTTAAAGTCTAACAAAATATGTGGCAGGGCAGGAGCTTTCGTGAGTCACGGCTCAGTTCTTCAGATTCCTGAATAATATCAGATCTCTGAAGAAGATATTCTTAGGAGTCTGGACTCTTGCTCTTTTCTGCTGCTACAGACAGACAAACACGGCTACCCATCTTGGCATACCAAGGGGGTATCTATATAAAATATAGTAGGTTTTCATATTTCCTGTTTGCTTTGATCACTAAAAGTTCTTCAGGTAGATTAAGCTGTATTGGCATATTAGTTTCAGGATTCTACACCCTCGAGATAATTTTGTTCACATTAAGGGGGGGGGGGGCAGTCACATCTATAGCATTTCGTACCAGTGTCCCAATAGCCAGTTTTAATAAGGCTCTTCTACAGAGTGCTCCATCCTCCTTTATCAGACAATATGGGGCTGCCTTTCCTTCCGCTGTAGCGCCATTTGGAGGAAGGGTCCTAAAGCAAGTAATGCCAAGGGCGGCAGCAGTCCCCACCCAGAGGGCGTTGGCACGGCAGCTGAACGTTCCGTCTTTACAGGATGTCATCCTCCCATGACCAAGAAAGAAGTGTTGCACGTACCCATGAGGGTTCTCTCTGGTCATGGAGAAGACGACCTCCTGGCCCTCCCTTACCTGGGCCTCAGCTTCACACTAGGAAAGGTGGCGAGTTGCTTTGTAGTTAGGATAGTTGGAACCTGGGGCTGATCCTCTGTTCTGTCCTCCCACTTCCGTTGAAGGATACTTCAACTTGCAGAGTTGTTTACATCTAAGGTTAATTTATTCTGTTAGCTGAGTATATTCTTTGCCTGTTGGAGCCTCCAATAGAGGAGTTGCACCTTCCTCTTTTGAGCCTCCTGAGAGGGTCTTCCTCTGAGGGGAGGCTCCAGAAGCCTCAGGAAGTCTTACCTCTCTGAAGTGCCTGGCAAGAGTCCACCCATCTTTACAGGATGTCATCCTCTCCATGGTCATAAAGAATTGTCACGGGTAAGTTCAACACTTCTTTTCCTTTGTTTCCCCAGAGGCTCGGAAGCAATTATTCCTAATATATTTTTCTTCCTGGTCCTATTGTCTTACGAGCGCTACCACTCCAAACAGATAATTGGAATTCCTAAAATTATCCAGCTCTGTGATGGAATAATGGCGAGTGGAAGGAAAGCTGTTACTCATGGTAATAAAAAGGAAAAAGTAGTCAACAATTGTTCTAAATGTTAACTGTTTATAGGACCTTTGTGTTGTTTATTCTGGGGATTAGAGCTGAAATTTAAATATATTCTTTAAGAGTATGTGAAGTGTGTTTACTGCATTTGACACAAAAGTGCTAAATGTGGGCTTCTTTGGAAGGCATTCTTGGCAAGTTGTGAAGAGTAGGAAAGTTCAAAATGTTTTGCAATTATTTTCCTGTTTTTTTCCCCACTTTCAGTGAATCACTGCTTTCCCCTCTTTTTTAATATCGGGTCTCTGCCCTCTGTTAATTTTTTTTGGGGGTGGGGGGATTCTGCAAGATTTAGAACCAGTTGCTGGCATTCTCAAGGAATTGTTTTTTGCTGTGTAGAAAATTTGACTTCTGATTTTGTATAGTCTGATTGCTACTATATCTCTTTTCTAGTTGCTGGTGAACCTATTTCCAGGCAAAAGCTGGCAAGCTATTATGCCTTATGATGAAAATGCCCACTTTGTAGAAAGCCTTTGTTGACCCCCTAGTTATTCTCATTTTGCCCAAATACAAATGTCAATAGTTCCACATTGCCATATAGTCCTTTAACAATATTCCAGCACAAAGTTTAATTTTATCTGACTGTCTTAATCTCAGTGAAGCAGAGACTGTGTTTTTAGTAGAAGGGGCTAACACTCTGTGGAAGGAGCCTGGGTATTGGAGAACAAGAGAGATGTTACATGTAGATAGATCATAATATATACAGCGGAAAATTTGTGGCTATAGGATTAGGGAGTTGCATGCTAGTAGCAAATGAATAATAACATGCAAAACCCCTGTGTTGTTTTTTAAAAGCAATTCCAGCTCTGCAACCCATTGTCCACGATCTCTTTATACTAAGAGGAACAAACAAAGCTGATGCTGGTAAAGAACTGGAAACGCAAAAAGAGGTGGTTGTGTCGATGCTGTTGAGGCTCATACAGTACCATCAGGTAAACCTCATGACCATGTTTCGGAGCTTCCCAGTATGTCTATTACTATTTGGATTATCTTGTTCTTGAATTGATTATCTTCAAAACATTCACCCTGTCTCTCCAGAAGCTTGAGGTAGTCAACAGCAAACTTAATGTAAATGTTGTTTTTGTTGTTTTAAAGGAAGCTTTCTGGGTTGCTGTGATTTTAACTGTTGTGCAGATAGCTAAGTTGGTATCTAGCAAGCATTGTGCTGTTGTGGGCTTTAAACACTTAAACAGGTGACCTGATGTGTGTCATTGTTTGAAATAATTCTAAATTGTAAAACATGACCTGAGGCCCAATGCATGTTATAGTTCTGTTTGGTTTTTCATTGTGAATGGAGTCATTCATTCTCAGTTGACACACAAGAATGACAGGGAAGTTGCCAAAAATAGAACCTCTGTGGTGAGCTCCCTTTCCTTGTTCTGAGTTCTCCTGAAAGACGGAGGACATTGTCCATCTTCAGAAAAATGGCTCCTTCTGGTCACTGGCCGGGTTGTCCTCCGACCCCAGGAAAGGCTTTCCTTGTGGAAGTTTGCCAGAGGTTCTTGGGGGGCTCCATTTTATTTTATTTTATTTATTGTTTCAACTTTTACCCTGCCCTCCCCACCAAAGCAGGCTCAGGGTGGCTTACACAAAACCAATAAAACAAGATACATATCACAATAAAGATACATAAAGCATGATATAAGACTGTTAATATATCAATGGCGGTACAGTATAATAAAAGTGCATTCATGAACACGTTCAACGGTGGATACCATTCTAGGTAGCTTCTCGCTCTAGGTCAGCACAGGGCTTAGCGGATAAAGTGCAGCTCCTATCGAAATGCCTGCCGGAAAAGCTCCATTTTCATGGTCCTGCGGACCTGTGAGAGGTCCTGCAGGGCCCTAATCTTGCCAGGGAGCTCGTTCCAGTAGGTCGGAGTTGCCAAAGAAAACGCCCTAGTCCTGGTCGATGTCATCCTGGCATCCTTCAGACCAGGGAGGGCCAAGCGGTTTTGTGATCCTGATCTCAGTGCTCTCTGGGGAACATGCGGGGAAAGGCGTTCCCTCAGGTAGGCAGGTCCCTGACCATAAAGGGCTTTAAAGGTCAAAACCAGCACCTTGAAGCGAATCCAGTATGCTATTGGCAGCCAGTGCAGTGTCTTTAGCACAGGCTGGATGTGCTCCCGCATAGGGAGACCCATCAACAGCCTGGCCGCCGCATTCTGCACCAGCTGCAGCTTTCGGAGTTGCACCAAGGGCAGCCCCATGTAGAGAGCGTTGCAGTAGTCCAACCTCGAGGTGACCATTGCGTGGATCACCAAAGCCAGATCATTGTGTTTGAGGAAGGAAACCAACTGCCTAATCAGCCGAAGGTGGTAAAAGGCTGCCTTTGGCATCCAGGAGCACTCTCAAACTCCTGACCTTCGGCGCTGGCACCAACAGTGCCCCATCGAAGGCCAGTGATGGGATCCCTACCCCCGGACTGCTCCAATTCAGGCACAGGACCTCCATCTTCATCGGATTCAATTTCAATCGACTCAGTCTAAGCCATCCAGCCACGTCCTGTAACGCCCGGTCCAGGTCTTCTGGGGTGGAGTCAGACTGACCGCCCAACAACAGATAGAGCTGGGTGTCATCCGCATATTGGTGACACCCTAGCCCATGCCTCCGGGCAATCTGAGCAAGGGGGCATATTGGTGATCAACTGTGTTGAACGCCGCCGACAGGTCCAACAACAACAGCACCGCCGTCCCGCCCCAATCCAGATGTCTCCGGAGGTCGTCTGTGAGGGCGACCAGAGCTGTCTCCGTCCCATGGCCTGGGTGGAAGCCGGACTGGAAGGGATCTAGCATGGAAGTGTCATCCATAAAGCTCTGCAACCGTATTGCCACCGCCCTCTCCATCACCTGTCTCATTTTGCCTGTTGTGGGTGACGGTGACTTCTTCTTCCCTTTCTTGTTGCTTTTTGTTTTGTTTTGTGCTTTCCCAGCCAGAGATGCTGGACTTGGATTGAGAAGGGAACAAGGAAGTCAAAATTTCTCTCTCCTTTTCATCCACTCCCAGCCTGGAAGAGAGAAATGATTGGCTGGGGGTGTGCTTCATAGTGATAATCACTCTCCTCCTTTTAAGAGACAGGAAAGTCCGTCCAGATCTCAATGGCCAGTGGAAGCCACTGGCTGGGAAGGGGCTTTGCAGCAACAGTCCCCCTCCTCCATGGTTTGTGAATGGAAGGAAGGAAGGGATGATAGCGATGGGCTTCCCATGCCGAGGAAGAAGGTGTAAATCAGTGAGCTGGCACTTTCCTTCATCTTCTGGGAGGGGAGGGAAGAACCCTTCACTTCACCCCACCTGTGGGCAGTAAAGCACCAACTCTTCCCAAACAGGGCAGTTGTAATGCTGTGTGACAGGGAGAGAGGAATTCTGCACTGGTGCAGCAAATTCAAGGCAAGCAAGATATGAGTGTCGAAGAGACTGACTGTTTTAGTGAAGCAAACGTGAATGGGGCATGCTCTAAAGTTTCCATCTCTCTTCAGGTTCTTGAGATGTTCATCCTCATACTCCAACAGTGTCACAAGGAGAATGAAGACAAGTGGAAAAGATTGTCTCGACAGATAGCAGACATAATTCTCCCAAAGTTAGCAAAACAACAGGTTAAATTAATAGTTATCTTTTATTAATAGTATTTCTGTGTGGATGTGTCTGTATGTGCACTATTATGTGTCTTGATGGGGAGTGATGTTGCAGTTCCAAGAGTGCTGTATCGGAGGGCTTCATATGCATGGCTTAGAAAAAAAGTGTTTCATACTGACGTGTCAAACCAGTGTCCCAATTTTTAGGAGCCTCCAGAATGTGGCTGAATAATATTTCAGATCCCTACATTTTGTCATGAGACATGAAGGGGATTTCTCCAGTCTTTTATAATATATATGTAATTTCTATTTTTAAGATATAAGATAGGGATGCAGAATAAAAGAAGGGTTAAGGGGAAAAATAGAAAAAAGAAGAAAAACATTTTTTTGTGGATTTCTTCAGCCTTATGATTTGTAGTAATGAAGACATAGTCTTCATGATGTGCATTTACTTGTGATCATGTAAATAAAAAGCAGTTTGCTCCCAGCTCTGTAATTCACAGAAGAGAATCCCATTAGCAGCCCTGTGTTACAGTGTCTTGGGGCTTGCCCCGGGGTAACTGATATATGTCTTTCCACTTGTTCAGTTAGGCACTTGTGTACTGAAACTTAACTGAGCTTCACTAGTGCTTGAATTATCTGTTTGGTTGTGGGACTTTTAGATAAGCAAAGTTTGCCAATCCTCAGATTCTTAAAACATGGCCCGACCCCATGGACCAGCTCCCGCCAGGCCTTCCAGTCTTCCGCCGTCCTCTGAAGTTTGCTCAACTTCATGTTCGTTGCATCGATGACACTGTCTAACCATCTCATCCTTTGCCGTCCCCGTCTTCTTTGACCTTCAATCTTTCCCAGCATCAGGGTCTTCTCCAGTGAGTGCTCCCTTCTCATTTGGTGGCCAAAGTATTTGAGCTTCAGTTTCATTATCTGGCCTTCCAGGGAACAGTCAGGGTTGATTTCTTTTAGGATTGACTGATTTGTTCTTCTTGCAGTCCAAGGGACTCTCAAGAGTCTTCTCCAGCACCATAGTTCAAAAGAATCTATTCTTCGGCGCTCAGCCTTCCTTATAGTCCAACTCTCGCAGCCATACAGTACTATTGGGAATACCATTGCTTTGACCATGCGGACTTTTGTTGGCAGGGTGATGTCTCTACTTTTTATCATGCTGTTTAGGTTCGCCATCGCTTTCCTCCCAAGGAGCAGGCGTCTTTTAATTTCATGACTGCTGTCACAGTCTGCGGTGATCTGGGATCCCAGGAACGTGAAGTCTGTCACTACTTCGACGACTTCCCCTTCTATTTGCCAAGGAGTGATGGGGCCGGATGCCATGATCGTAGTTTTTTTGATGTTGAGCTTCAAGCCCACTTTTGCGCTTTCCTCTTTTACCCTGAGCAAGAGGCTCTTGAGGTCCTCTTCACTTTCTGCCATCAGAGTGGTATCGTCTGCATATCTGAGGTTGTTGATCTTTTCCCAAGCAATCTTAATTCCCGCTTGCTTCAGAGGACGGCGGAAGACCGGAAGGCCTGGCGGGAGCTGGTCCATGGGGTCGCAAAGAGTCGGACTCGACTGTGCGACTGAACAACAACAAATAATATTGGATGCTTTTAAAGGAAAGCTAAATTTTAAATGAAACTGTATGCTATGCATGACAGATGAATGCTGCACTCAGCTCTTAAGATCCATTTGGCAAAAGGCAGCTGGGGGGGGGGGAGTTCCACCGGGCTATTCAAGCCATGTTGACACTTTTGTTAGTAGAAAGCTGCCATCAGAAACAAAAGAAGCAGGGCAACAGTTTTTGTTGTTTTCATACGCAGTTCCTAAAACTGTGGGTGAGTTTTGGTTTCCTTTACTTATCTCCACAACAGTGACATGTTGTCTCTGTCTCTGTCTCTCTCTTTTGACTGACAGATGCATATAGATTCACACGAAGCTCTCGGGGTCCTGAACACATTATTTGAAATACTGGCACCGTCAGCCCTCCGTCCAGTGGATATGCTTTTGAGGAGCATGTTTGTCACTCCCAGTACAATGGTAAGCGACATGTTTGTCTAGAAAGATGAGGGTGGTATTAATGAGGTGTGCACCTGTAAGTATAGCCTGGTAAATAAAATGGTCCATCCTCTTCTCCCAGTTGTCTAATGTCCCCCATCATTTCCCACTGACCTCATTTACTGTGTCCCTAGGCTACTTGCAAGCATAGAGCCTGTTGCTTAATCTTTTCTGACTGCAACACCTGCCATGTGTGTGTTTTGCTGTTGTCTGAATATTCTACTTCAGTTTTTGTTTTTCCCATTTCAATAGGACTCTGTGAGCACTGTCCAGTTATGGATATCTGGCATTCTTGCCATTCTTCGGGTTTTGATTTCACAGTCAACAGAAGACATCGTACTTTCTCGTATTCAGGAGCTGTCTTTCTCACCCTATTTGATCTCATGTGCAACAATTAACAGACTAAGAGATAGTGAAAACATAAATCCAGCTGAAGAACAAACTGTGGAGGAGCAACGTAAATATCTGCCTGAAGAGACATTTGCCAGGTACGTGTACAGTCTTTTTTCTTAATCTGTTTCTTGTGCAAGTTTCTCATTTGTTTCATGGCTAAAGTGGGTGAGTGCAGTGTACTTTATTGTATGTGGTTAGAAGAACATATGAAAATGGTTACTGAGAAAAGAAAATTTGAGATGTGTTGGGATTCCAGGTAACTAATGCATAGTGGTCTAACAAAATCTCTCTTATGGCATAGGGGAGAATATATGTTTAGCCTGTTCTCTTACTTGCCGAGTGAGCTATGTTAATGCTTTGTGAAACAGAATCTCCCCACCACCCCCACCCCAGGTTCTTGTTACAGCTGGTGGGTATCCTGTTAGAAGACATCACCACCAAGCATTTGAACGTGGATATGAATGAACAGCAGCATACGTTCTATTGCCAAGAGTTGGGCACACTGCTTATGTGTTTAATTCATACCTTCAAATCAGGTACTGCTTGTCAGATAAGGTTGTTACGTAAAATGTGCTGTTCGACTATTTATTTATTTATTTATTTATATCTCCAGAAAACCAGAGCCCTTTCCTTCCTTCTCAGTCCTGGGGCACCTTTAAAGCTGGCCTGAGGTCAGGGTTTTCAGGCTTCAGGAATGCACATTTCTCCTGGCTTCCCAGCGGGTAGACCATTATGCCTGGCTATTGTTAACCCTCATCAAAATAAAGCAGATACTACTAAACTCTGTTTCAGAACCCATTTCAGGCATCTCAAATGGAGTTTGGCACTATTCACTAGAGAAAATAGTTTGGTTCTGTGTTTTTCAAAAATTTTCCTTCTAGTTGTTTCAAAGCTCTTGTTCATAGGGAGGAGAGAAGCTTTTCTCTTTTAGCTGATAGAAGATTTCTGCCTTTGTCTGATATCGTCAGTGGCAACTGATAAACTTCCCAGCTTAACGTATATGTCCTACTGTATAGGGTTGTATTTTTGGAAGGATTTCCCTTTCCTGCTAGAACATTTCTGGTTATGAATACGTTGCCCAACAAACTAATGCTCCAGTCATTCACTGATGCTTGATTTAAATTACTCTCTTCTACATTATTCTCTGTGTGTAGCCATCTTCCCTTTCTTTCATTGGCTAAAGAGACATTGTTACCAGCTAATCCAAACCATAAGATTTCAATCCACTTGAAAAGCATACTGTAATGATTTCATGTTTTGGTGTGTGTGTTTCTTTAAAGGTTTAGTTTGACTGCAGTACTGTAAGAAGAGTAATAGAGGGAGACAAGTGTGATGTGATTGGCTGATGACTGAGAGTGTGGGAGGAGGGGTGTCTATGAGAGTGATTCTGTGTGTGAAGTTTGAAGAGAGAGCATAGCCTGTGTGACTATGGGAGTTTTTGAGTCTATTCTGTGTGAATAAGACAAAGAGTTCAGCCTGTGTGGCTATATATATGAGAGAGAGAGAGAGAGAGATTAGACTGAGTGTCTACGCCTCTCAGAGTGGAGTTTTGGGAGTTTG
Source organism: Gekko japonicus (assembly GCF_001447785.1). Taxonomy (NCBI): domain Eukaryota; kingdom Metazoa; phylum Chordata; class Lepidosauria; order Squamata; family Gekkonidae; genus Gekko; species Gekko japonicus. The sequence continues at coordinate 97,517 of NW_015172038.1, read as the reverse complement.
AGAGACTGCTTGTGACACCAAGCTTTGCCAGTTATATTTACAAGTTCCTTTCTTCAGCAACAGTTCAAAATAACAAGAAACCTATTTTGTTCTTTATTAAATAAATCATTTTTCGTTTAAACTTATCCCAGAAATCAGAATAGTCCTTCCTCAGGGCCACATAGTCCTCTGAAGTGCCCAGACCCTGGGTCATTCTACCAAAAGAGAGAGATTTGGAATTTTTAATTCCTGGTGGCAGCAGAAATCTACCAAGTTTAGGTACACAGAGAGTGTTTTTAAAGGTAAAACTGTCTCCCCAATAAGCGAGGACATCACACATACATTTGGTTCTCTTGTTAGAAGATGAAAAGGGCTGGAACAGCACTGGAGATGGTTGGCTAGCCACTTATACATATATCCTTGGAATGCCCTGGGGAGACAGCCAGCATGGCTGACTTCCATCTTCTCCAGGTTGGAGAAACCAAGCCATATGGCAGAGGCCTTCTGAGAAATAAACCCCAACCAAAGATCTGTAAGTAAGGTCTGAACCTTGCCTGGATTTATATCTCGCACCAGACAGTGTAGAAACATTTGCATCCTGTTTTTCAATTCTTTTTGCCATTTTTACATTGATTGGTTTCTCTGCACTCTGCCTTTACAAGTGCCATGTAAATTTGTCCTTGATCTTGTTGAATATAAACCTGTGATTACATTTGTACTTTGGTTGCACCTGTTGGGTTATTTCCCTTCTAAGGTTGGGTTTTTTTGCTTCTTATAGTGGATGATTATCAGAAGGGTTGTGATCACCGTAAGAGTCAGAAAAAGGTCTTCAAAGTACTTGAAAACCTTGGTGGCAGCACCATATGCTTTTCAAAGATTTGGGGACCAGTAGGTGGGTAAGGAGGGACCACCCACCTGGGGCTATAAGAACTTAGCAGTATTCTTCATGCTCCCAGAGGCTGGGTCCTCCATCACACGGACCATCTCTGAGTTCGTGTTAACCTTGGTTAATAATAGTCAGACAAAACAATAAACCTCAGGTAGAGGTTCAGGACAGGCGGAGCCCATGATTCTGCAGCCTGTATTTGCTAATATATTTATATACCCACCTTTCTCCTGAGCATCCCAGGACACAAGGCAGGTAAGAGCTATGTAAAAGCAGTAGAAACAATTTAATAAAACACAAACATTTAAAACCAAAGTAACATGTCTCAACCAGCTGGGTATTTTCCCCTTTGTCTGGGCTCAGTCTGCCCTCCAAAATAGCTGTGTTTTGCAGTCTTGCCCAGGCTCTTCTGAGAAATCCGTTCTAGAGGCCTGGGGCAGCCACGGGAAAAGCCCAAGCCTGTACCATTGCAGAACGTGCTGTAGACAGCGGGAGAACTGATAACTGACCTTGCTGGGAAAGTTGAACCTTCTGCATGGGGACGTGCGAGGAGAGGCAGTCCTTCAAGAAGCAGGCTTTAAGTATCTATAGATACACATCGAATCTCATTTATTAACTCTCCACAGGATGTCAATGAAATCTTTGAGCCAAAATGTAACATAGTAGTAGGTTTTCTGTAAGATTTTCTGACTTTCTTTCCTTACATTTTAAAGACATAAAAACTTCATTAACTATTATTTTTAAACTTAAATTAAAAACTCAGGTTGATGGGACTGTAATTTCCCAGTGTCCTAAACAGTACTATCAGCATGATCTCCCTTAGAAACAGAACATTATAATTGCCTTTTTTTTTTTTAAGGAATGTTCAGAAGAATCACCGCAGCAGCCACCAAACTTTTTACGGGAGATGGATCATTTGAGGATTTCTATACCCTTGAAAGTTTAAATGATCTTGTTCAGTCCATGATAGCCACACATCCTTCTTTAGTACTCCTGTGGTGTCAAATCTTGCTGCTTGTTAATTACACAAACTGCAGCTGGTGGTCAGAAGTTCATCAGACTCCAAAGTAAGACTGTTTCTATGATGACAGAAATATTTTAATTCATTTCCACCTTGCTTATATTGTTGTCTAGATTTCCCTGTAGAATTAGTGTGCTGTGTCAGAGCTGCATAGCTGGTTCGTGATCAGGGGACAGCTGGTTCGTGATCAGCATCCACGTGGCACCCACTTTTCTATGGAAGTGTGAGAATTTCATTACTAGTTTATGATATGCTAGTTAGTGGGGGGGGGGGGTAGCCTTCCACACAGAAAAATCCCTTGGGATGCACAAGGCCTAAAGGTGTTATTTGTACTCTGGGGATTGTTTTTCACTTTTAGAAAACCAGGTGGCCATTGAACATTCTTTGGTTCCTTGTTTTGAGCAGACAGTTTCAGTACATCCTTTGTTGTTGGTTTTTGCTTGACATGCTTCTACATGTGGTTTCATGACTTTCTTTCCTTAAAATTTAAAACCAAAGCAAGAAATGGAGACAGGTTCTCTTCCAGATAGGAGATCAGTGGTGACGAACTGGCCTTCCTTGTGTGTCCCAGCAGGAAAATCCTGGGCTTGTTCTGGGCTGCGTTCTCAGTTCATGCGAGGCAAGAGGGTGGCTGAACAGGCTTAGCCCGGGTGCAGCACCCAGGAACATGACCCAGAAGGCTCTGCAATGTGCAGGGCTCCGTTTGCAAGTTTTGGGGGCTTTCCTTTGAAAGTTGAATGTTCGAAAACCACTTTTGCAAGATGTCTGGATATGCAGTGCTTTCTCCCAGAACACAAAATTTGGCATAGAAAGCCAGGAAAAATCAGCTTCCTTTTCTTCATCTTTTCAAGTTTCTAGCACATGTGGGTAGTTATATTACATTTTGAAAACACACATTCAGAATCTACAAAAGGCTCAGGAGGGGGTTTTGGGGGGGACGGAGCTTCCCAGCCACGATTTCGTTTTATTTCTTCCCCTCCTTCTCTCCAGCGGGGGACCCACAGTGGCTTATGACAATACTCTCCCTGCCTCCATTTTATCCTCAGAACAACCGAGTGGGGTAGGCTCAGCAGAGAGAGAGAGTGTGTGGCTGGCCCTGGGTCACCCAGCCAGCCTCCATGGCAGAGTGGGGGTTTGAACATGGGCCTCCCAGTTCCTTGCCCAGCACTCCAGCGGTCATGCAGTGCTGGTGGTCTCATGATTTCCGGTAATTTTTCTGTGTCCTTATAGCCCTGTTGCCTGTCACTTAGCCATTCGTGCCTTCCGTGGTTACAGATTCCAACTGTGTTATTCTGCTAGAGCAAAAACACAAATGGAGTCTTGTGGAACCTTAAATAACCCAAAAAATGTTAGTGGTTTATTAAGGAATCTGTTAATCTATAAGAGTCAACAAGACTCCTTAGTTCTTCTGCTTTTTTTCTGTGGTGCTCTGTTCCTCGAAAACTTAAAAAACAAGACCACCCAATGCCCTTAAACAAACACACACACACACTGTTCACACAAAATAAGCGACTTGTTAATATGTTAATATTGAATTAATTCTCTTAATTTTGAGTGCAGGGTTTGAAGGTTTTCCTTGATGAGCATTTTGAGTTTTTAAAATGAAATAACAGTATATGTGCTACATTCTCCATGAGGGATAATAGTGTATTTTAAGAGTGTGAGTGTGAGGCAGTCGGTCCAGGAGAGCGACCTTTTCCCTTGACCCCATCCTCTCATGGGGCTTGCATTTAGGCAGGATACAGAATGTTGTAGGGGCCCCAATGCTTTCTCAGTTTAGAAGAAGATTGCGCCCAGCCTTGCTTTGATGGTTGTTGATGGGAAATTTTTTTTGCACATATGCTTGCGTCTCTTTCAACAATTAAACTAATACCAAAGACATGAAGCTGCCTCATGCTAAATCAGAGCACTAGTCTCGAAAAGTGCCTCTCCTCTAACTGGCAGCAACTCTGCAGGGTCTCAGAGAGGTCTTTCACATCACCTACGAACTGTTCTTTTTAAGTGGGGATTGCGATTGGACCAGGGGTGCTGTGGCACTTAGCCACAAACTTCGCTGTTCGAAAAGTGCCTCTCCTCTAACTGGCAGCGGCTCTGCAGGGTCTCAGAGAGGTCTTTCTCATCACCTACGGATCTGTTCTTTTTAAGCGGGGATTGGGATTGGACCAGGGGTGCTGTGGCGCTTAGCCACAAACTTCGCTGGGGTGGGGGTATCAGAATGGAAGAAAACTGAGTGTCATTTTACAAAAAATTTAGCAGTAAAACAAACTGTCTTTCAGGAGGCACAGTCTTTCCAGTACTAAATTGCTTAGCCCTCAGATATCTGAAGGCAATGAAGAACCAGATTCTGAATCAAAACTTGGTATGTGTAATCAAGAGATCGTTCGAAGAGGGGCACTCATTCTTTTTTGTGATTATGTGGTAAGTTTTGAGTGAATTTTACTACTAGTAGACTATTTCACCATTTTCCTTTGACCATGGCCATGAGAACAGTTGCTTCCTGACCCCAAAGTGGTGATCAGCATTTCCCTGGGCGTGTAAGAAAGGGCCACAAGAACTAAGCACGGAGGCAACCCTTCCTGCCCTCCCTTCTCGTGATCTGCCTAAGTTCACAGAATCCGCACTGCTGTCAGATGGCCATCTAGCCTCTGTTTGTAAACCTCCTCCAAAGAAGGAGAGCCCACCACCTCCCGAGGAAGCCTGTTCCACTGAGGAACCACTCTGTCAGGAAGTTCTTCCTAATGTTTAACCAGAAACTCTTTTGATTTAATGTCAACCCCTGTTGGTTCTGGTCCGACCTTCTGTTTGGAAGATAATCTGCCTGAGCAGTGTTCAGCTCTTAGTCTGCCTTCTATTTAAGAGTTGCTGTCTTTAATAGAACTCTTTCTCTCTGCCTCCCGGGTTCCCTACAGAGGTCCAGTCCAGCTGTCACTGGAGAAACTCACAAGAGTAGAAGCAGCAGCCATTTAATCATTATGGTTTGCCAGAACGTATGTACAAAGCCTTGGTTAACTTTTTCTTTTCTTTTCCTCCTTTAGTGCCAAAACCTACATGATTCAGAACATTTGACTTGGTTGATAGTGAATCATGTCCAAGATCTTATCAGCCTCTCTCATGAACCTCCAGTGCAAGACTTCATCAGTGCCGTTCACAGGAATGCAGCTGCCAGTGGGCTTTTCATCCAGGCCATCCAGTCACGATGTGAGAACTTCACAGCTGTAAGCTCTCTGGAGTTCAGAGCTCTTGACTAACAAGTTATCTGACTTTGTGTGCAACTGTTTTGCGGGAAACAGTATAAGATGCCGACAGCTAAAGGAGAATAGTGGAGTTTTAAGTAATGTGGAAATGGTGGCTGTGGGTGCAGTCCATTTTGGGTCACTCAGCCAGTATGAGTGTCTTGGGGCCCTTTTTAGTGCAGGCAGACAGCTGCCATAGCAGGTTTTCAACTGGGGAAGCATGGCCCTTCACCAGAGTTTTCCACTCGTATTCCTCTGGCCTTTCCCTTCTTTCTGATCATGATGCAATTGTCTTTCACTGTCTCTCCCTTTCGCTCTCACGTGCATCCTTCCTTTACAGGCTATGCCCTTGTGGTTGTGCATTGTACATATAGATTCCAGGGTAAGGTGTTTCTATTGTGCTCTTGGGCAAGGGCTCGCGCACACATTGTGTGGGTGTAAATAAATGATCTGACTACTTCAACAATTACAGTGCTTGATGGAGCTGTTAAATCCTAAAGTGATCTGTGTGTGTGTTTTACCTTGGCATAAGAGAGAAAGAAGGTGGCTAGCAGACTAAGTAGGCATAGTTAATCTTGGGCACACACACAAAAAATGAAGAGAACAGCTGCTGAGGGCCATATATTTGAGGGGGGTGTTTTTAAAATGGCAATGAAAGCTTCCACAGCCAATTTGCCGTTTGTCAGGACTGTGGACCTTTAGGTGGACTTTTACCTTGATAATCTAAGGGCATCCAGTATGGCTTCAGGACATCTTTCTATCCAGAAGCCCTGCCAGCTGAGTCTTGAAGGGGGGACACAGTCCAGTTGAGAACACATATGGTGACCTCCAGCATAGCGGCAGTTGGGAGTAGGGAGGGGCACGGTGCGACCAAAGTTCATGAAGGGTCTCCTGTCATGAAATTCCATGAACTTTTAAAGCAGATTGTGGCAGTTCATGGATAGAGCAGAAAGCAGGGGTTTGAAGGGACTATGAGCAGGGTTCCCTGTAACGTGAGTACGTCTGCAAATGTGCATGGATTTTCCCTTCTCCAGCTTTTCAGCCTAAGCCCAGAGATGCTTCCTCTGGGGCAACCCTGCCCTCCCGCTCAGCTGGATCTCCCCCACCCCCTTCCATGGGCAATGCAGGGAACATAGACTCTCAGCAAATGGACTTCAGGGCACACAATGAAAGAGCCAGGCCCCGGGGGGGGGGGGGGGGGGCTGGAGGAGAGATTTCGCTGTTTTTTTGGTGAGTGGCGAACACCTTGCCTTTTCCTCTCATCTCAGCCAAGCACGCCTCAGACAGCCCAATGGAGACCGACAGAGAAAGGGAGGAGGCAACGGCGAGTGGATGGGGTTTGCTTGCATGGCTTTCACACTGGCCCTTCCTCCCCGCCCCAACCTCCTTAAAATAATAAAAAAGTGTTTGATTCCTCAAAAGCAAAATATGTGGCTGCTTTGCAGATTGTAGGAGATTGAGGCACCAGTTAAAGTTATTGCTGACTTTCTGTCAGTTCTGACTGACCTCATCTGAGGAGAGAGTTGCATCATTTCCAAGTGGAGGGGAAGAAAAAGAAAAGAAAGTCGAAGGGTCTGGAAAGCAAAATGAAACACACACACACACACACAATTACAGCCCCTGAAGGGAAAAAGTGAAACAAATAGAGAAGGTTACTGTAGATTTTCCGGGATGTGTGGCTGTGGTCTTGGCATTGTAGAACCTGACGTTTCGCCAGTAACTGTGACTGGCATCCTCAGAGGTATAAACACAGAAATACTCGCTGTGTCAAGGCTTGCTTGGAAAATCTGCACGTTTTCTTGCTTAGAAGTCGGGGGGGAGGTGCGTAGATGAGTTAAATGTATAGCCTCTTCAAAGTTTTCATTTTTCTTTTTAAGTTGGCTTCATAGACTGGAGGCATTTCAGGGTTGACCCTTTCCGGTCTTTAAAAAAATAATAATTCAAAAAGACCTGCCTTATGGCAGCTCTGTCCACAGTTTTCACAGCATCTGCAAAACTTAGTTTCCTTGAGATGAAAAGGGTGTGGTTACTCCCCTACCAAATTTTGCAGCTCCACCACTTAAACTCAACAATCCTTTGTTTTGATTTTAAGTACCATATGAATAAGAAATTTTCAGAGCTGGCTCTTCTTATGCTAACTTGTAATTGATACTAAAAATATCCCATATTTTGTTAAACCAAAGATTAAATTCAGGTGCAGATTTGTTCTTCTGTGCAATTAGTAATTAGTAATTTGGCAGCTAACAAATGCCATAGAATTAGTTCACTTATGGAAAGTATGGAAAGTCACTTGGAAAATGATGTTGAAATAGTAAAAATGGGCTTTTAGGTATTGTTTGAATTGTAATTTTTTAACATAATTTTACAGGCTGGTAACATATAACAGCCCCCCCCCCCAATGCATGCACACACACGAAGTCTTTTGTTCACTACCCTAAAAAGAGAAGAAAAAAGAAATCCAGAAAAGGGAGGTGGGATCCAGAGAGAAACAATGGGCTTGAAAAATGTGAAGGGCAATGTTTTGCAGTTGTTCAAAATTGAAACCGAGAAGTTAATCTCAGCTTCAATTTTTGGTGTTAAACAACAAAGAAGGATTGGTCCTTATTTTTCCTTCAATTATAAAAAGATTATAGTTAAGTGATAACCCAGACAATGTATAAATTTACTTTCACATTTGCTGTTCTGCTCATTAAAATGAGACAATCTTTAAGTAAATATAGAAACACAGAACTGGAAGGCACCTCAAGGATTACCCAGTCTAATGTAGGGTTGCCAAGTCCCCGCTGTATGTACTGCGGGGGTCTCCAGTGTTGCTCTGAGAGTGTGCGCTTGCGCGCCGCAACCACGTCACCCGGAAGTGACACAACCACGTCGGGCATGCCGGGGGTGGGGCCACAATCATCCGAGGGAAAAATCATCCTTGGATGACCGCGGCCCCGCCCCCAACGCGACTGCGTCACTTCCGGGTGACATGCTGACGCCGGGCACGTCGCCAGCTTTGGGGGTGGGGTTCCCCCTGGGGCCCGATTTGCCGCCGGCGGGTAACGGGCCTCTGGGGCGGGGGTTTCCCCGCCCCCCAGGAGAACTTGGCAAGCCTAGTCTGCCCTGCACAATGCAGGAAATTCACAACTACACTCCCCCAGTAATGCCTGCTTTATGTCCAAATGAAAGCAAAAAACCTCTAGGATCCTTGGGTCAATCTGGCCTGAAAGAAAATTCCATCCTGACCCCGAAGTGGTGAACAGTATTACACTGGGCATGTAAGAAAGGGCTGTGAGAGCTGAACACTGTCCATTGTTTTCACATTTTCTGTCTTATCTTCACAACACCCTTGTGAGGTAGGCTAGGTTTACATGAGAGTCAAATGTAGGCTCGCTCACAACTTTAATGCTAGTAGCTCAGATCTCGGAAGCTAAGCAGGGCCAACCCTGGCAAGTGTTTGGATGGGAGACCTCCAGAGAATACCAGGGTCGGGAGGCAGAGGCAGGCTGTGAAGCCACTTCTCTGAATTATATTATTATTCATTAAATGTATAGACTAGTGGTTAGGTAGTGGTGTACAGCATGGGGGTGTAGTGGTTAAGAGTGGCAGACTAATCTGGAGAATCAGGTTGGATTTCCCACTCCTCCCTATGAAACCTGCTGGGTGATCTTGGGCCAGCCACAGTTCTCTTCGGACTCTCTCAGCCCCGCTGATCCCGCACAAGGTGCCCATTGAGGGGAAAGGAAAGGAAGGTAATTGTAAGTCACTCTGACACTCCTTGAGGTACAGAAAAGCAGGGTATATAAACCTACTCTTCTTCTACCTCAAAAGACCAAGAACATTTATTCCAGCATGAGTTTTCATGAGTCACCTTTGAGAGTGCTGAGCAATCCTATGCATGGCTATATAGGAGTAAGCTCCACCAGAAGGGAGCCTCACCTCTGAGTAAATATGAACATGATTAGATTGTGGAGCAAGTTAGTCCCTCACCCCTTTGAGGCAAGCCACGTCAGGGAAAGGTGAGAGCTTCGCAGTGCTTTTCTGCCTGCGCTGGGCTTTCCCAAGTCATTTGCCACAAGTGGTAGACCTGCCAGTTGCAGTTGGGAGTTTGTCAAGGGCTGGCTTGGTGGTGGGAAGGACCATCCCGTCACAGCCCACTTATGGCGGCCCCCGGTGGGGCTTTTAAGGCAAGAGACTCTCAGAGGCAGTGTGCCATTCCCTGCCTCTGCATCCCAGCCCTGGTCTTCCTTGGAGGTCTCCCGTCCAAATATTTGCCAGGGCCGACCCTGCTTAGCTTCCAAGATCTGATGAGGTCGGGCTAGCCTGGGTGGTCCAGGTCACAGGGCTTGGGGGCTAGTTTCAGCGGTGCCCATATGAGACTTGGGCTTCTGCCAGCCATGCTGTTAACTAGCAGCTGTCGGCTATAAGGCTCTTTTTAAATATATATATTTGGGTTCAATTATGACGATAAATGTGGATTCAGGGGCTCTCTGGTTGGCTGGTAGGTTTGTGTTTATTGTAGTCCAGTGTGTTACGTTTGATGATTCACTTGATGATTCACTTTTGTTGGACGGGCAGGACATGTATATACTTCAAGCGGCTTTCCTCTCAGTTTCCTTTGATGTCTGAGGAGTTTGCATGTGTGTGCGCGCGCGCGCCTGCCTCTGCATCATGGGCATCAGACTCTAAAGCCAGGAAGGAAAAGAACACGGGGTCGCTCAGTGCTGCTGCTTTTGGGGGATTTAGCCTGAAGAAGAAAAATTCTAATTTAAAAAAATATTTTTCCCTCTCTTTAGCCGACGATAGTGAAGAAGACTCTACAATGCTTAGAAGGGATTCATCTCAGCCAGTCTGGGGCTGTGTTGATGTTGTATGTGGACAGGCTGTTATGCACCCCGTTCCGCGTGCTGGCTCGCATGGTTGACACTCTTGCTTGCCGACGAGTAGAAATGCTTTTAGCCGCAACGCAGCAGGTACTGAAATGTATGCCAGTATTTTGAATACAGAGCAATAGTTTGATAGACTACTAGAAGGTAAATTAAAATCTGCACGTTCAACAAATTCTGGGAATAAGACTCTTTACCATCTCTCATCTGTATTGGAAGGTTTAATTGAGTTATGGCAGAATTCTGTGCAGTTAATAAGACCAGTGGTAGAGAAAGTCAGCATGAAAATGTTTCAAAGAAATTAAATAAATGCTATTCAAATGCTGTGGTAAACAATGTCAAAACTACAGTTTTGTGCAGAGGTTTGCCAAGAGCCAAGGGTATCTGGCTGTTTAAAAACCTCTTCCTTCCCACTCCCACCCCTCTGGAGTTGCTACTCCAGTAGTTAGCTGCCACCAAAAAGAGAATTTCCTCTTCTCCTTTTATGCTTTATCTTGTATGCCAGGGTGGGGTGGGGTCTGCGTGTGTGTTCATGAGAGTGAGATGGCTGCTTTGGGGGTTCCTGCTTCCTTCCTCCCCCACTTCTCTCTCTGTGTCCTTTCTCCTGTTCACTGTTGATGGATCTGGTAAGCATAAGGCCTGGCTAAACATGGGTGTGATTCTGCTCAGTCAGGTCATACTCAGAGATCTTTCATAATTAAACATAAATCCTAGAAAGCAGGGATAATTGGGAATCACCAGTAGACAGACAATTTAGGCAGAGGGGTATCTTACTGGTTAATTCTATGCTTACAATAGAGCTTGACATTGCTCTTCATAGGTATAAGTCCAAGCTGAAGTATTATTGCACAGTAAAACAGGGTCTGCCTTTGATATCAGCACCTTCACACAGAGCTCCAATCCAGAGTAATAGTTTTATAGATTTTTCTGCAGCCTGGGAAAGATTTTCCTTTCCAACCGAATCAGAAATTGGGGCTGCAGGCTCAAAGTTTCCCTCCAAGCCTGCACTTGACCATTCGCTTAAAAGAAATCTCAATGATGGAGGTTATGGAAGGAAATTAGAAATGATCTATCATGGATCCTTTGAAGGCTTAGCCAAATGGTGAGATGAGCCCAGGATTCAGTTCTGTTTTTAGCTCCGTTCAACACCGCATACCTGTCTCTCCCTCCCTGGGGTGTAACTTTAGTATCTAATTGCCCACCCCCCTCCAACAGCAAAACCTGTTTTATTCTAAGTGGACATAGTTTGAGTCCAGTGGCACCTTTAAGATCAACAAAGTTTTATTCACAGTATAAGCTTTTGTGTGCAAGCACACTTCCTCGGATACAGTGTGCAACTGGACATATTATCCTTCCAAATGAAATGATTGTATAAGTGCCCTCACCCGTCCAATCTCATCTGACCGTGGAAGTTAAGCAGAGTCGGCCCAGCCTAGTATTTGGATGGGAGACCTCCAAGGAATATCAAGGGCATGACGCAGAGGCAGGCCAGGGCAAACCACCTCTGAAATGTCTCTTGCCTTAAAAACAAGTCTAGCTCACCTCTTAGTGGTGCATAACGCCAAAAGAGCTAGAACTTCTGGCTGCCAGACAATCGTAGGTTCTCCTGGCTGTACTACACACACTGCCATATGATAATTAATTTACCATATAGGTGGTCAGTTCCCTCCATCGCTCATCCATTTAACTTCATCCCCCCCCCAAGTTCTCATAAAAGGCTTCACATGTTAACAGCAAAAAGGCAAGTAGGTTCCTGGGTTTCTGATGTCGATCAGCTGGCTATTCTGTCCCATGTGTCCGAAAGCCTGTGCCAAACACAGGCTTATGAGCTGCCATATGCGTCATTGCCATTGGTAAAGAAAGGTCCTATAATAATCTACTGCTGACAGGGGTAATATTACTGGTTCTTTGGCCCTGAACAGAAGTCTAGGATGGAACTCCGCTACCCCTCCACTGGGGTCCCTCCTTGCCCTTTGTCAGGCAGGCGGGAGTCATCAGCAGAGTGGGCGCAAAGGGCCGCCACTGAGCCTGCCGACCAGGCCCCAGATGGGGTGGGTGCAAACGGCGGTTGCTGGATGAAGTGGGTGCAAGTGGCAGCAGCGGAATCCTGCTGTTTCTCTCCTCCCCCACCCCACCCCACCCCCCTTGGGGAGGCAGGGCCATGGTGGTTGCCCTCCCCAAAGCAGGGGGCCCAGAGCAGCTGCCCCCGTTGCCCATTGGCCGAGACCTCCTCTGAGACTGCTGGGTGAGCGCTTTGTACCAAGCCTCATACGACAGAGCACTGAGTTGATGCTCACAGTGGTGTGTATTTCTGCATACACGTTTCTGGTATGTATTCTACATATATATTTCCATTTTGAATTGCACAGAGACAACACGGTCTCCTGGGCAGACTGCACAGGAGTTGAACAAAGGGGTAAAGCGGGGCTCTCTGGACGTGCAAATAAATAAAAACCCTGTCCCCTCATAATTCTACTTGTAAAGGTAGTGAATAAATTAAGCAAAGATTTTTTGTTTTTTCAGACTATTTGGAAATGATGACCAGTCCTTGGAAAAGAGCAGGGGGTGGTGAGGAAACTGGCAACAGGGCTGGAGGGAGGAAGTGGAGTGTCCCAGGGAAGGAACTGTAAAGGCCGTAGCCATTTAGCAGACCCCCTGCCTTCCAGCTCGGTCTCCTTCTGGCTGCTGAGGTGGAAGGACTCCATTTCCCGCATAACCTTTAGCTGTCTTTGCAGCCTTAAAGCCTTCGAGAAGACAGATCCTTATAACCCTCCTGCGGATTGCAGTTGTGCCTGACTGAAGGAGAAATACGAAGGATGTTCAGAACTGCAAAATCTAGTACAGAATTCAGCATTCTGTGACTCTCAGTTGAGAACTGTCTTTGTTTTATTTTTAAAAACATTGTGCTGCCTTTCTTTGGAAAAGTGGTATTCAGTTTAGCTATCAAAAATTATTAAATAGGTCAGTAAAACAAATCATAAGGCATAAAACGGGGAAAAACCCCATTAGTTCAATACCTTATGCCTAAAAAGACAACACAGAATGTTCCCGGTAGTTATCCCTTGGGAGGAGTGTCCCTACTAAGGGCCCAACTACAGAAAAAAGCCCCTTTGCTAGTGACCAGTGTTCCCTCTAAGCTGAGTTGGTGTGAGCTAGCTCACAGTTTTTTAGCCTCCGGCTCACAGATTTTTGCCTTAGCTCAGGAAGGATGGCCTCAAAGCAAACTAATTTATGCAGCAACCTAATGGCTCGCTCACAACTTTAATGCCCATAGCTCACAAAATAGGATTTCTGCTCACAAGACTCCACAGCTTAGAAAGAACATTGCTAGTGACTGCTTGCCTAGATCAGGGCACAGAGAAGCATCTGCAGTAAACCTCACAGATGCCAGACAGGGTCCTTTGGGAGAAAGCCATTCAGGTAAACTGTTTGTAGACCATTTGGGGCTTTGAATTGAGATTCTGTGTTGGATTATGCAACTGTCCAAATAAAGTCCTAGGATCAAATAAGAACCCTCACGATATCCGTTTGTGTAAATGTACAAGAGCACTCAGAAAGAAGGTCAGCTATTAGATGAAAACAAAGTTAGGATTCTAACAGACTTTTTTTCTTCTGCATCAGAAAGCAGAGCAACTACAGGTTTTCTTGGATGGCGTTGCTATCCTGGATCCCTTCCTGTCCAGCTTTTACCCTGGCCCGGGACAGAGACTGCATTGGTCGCCCTCACGGATGACCTTTGGAGACACCTGGATCGAGGCGGGTCAGCGCTACTGTTGCTTCTTAACTTAACAGCAGCGTTCGACACAGTCGACCATGATCTCTTGACCCACCGCCTTGCCGACATTGGAATACGGGGGAGTGCCTTACAGTGGCTCTCCTCCTTCCTTTATGGTCAGGGACAGAGGGTGGCGCTTGGGGAGGAGTTGTCGCAGTGACATCCACTAATATGTGGTGTGCCGCAGGGAGCTATCCTCTCCCCGATGCTGTTTAATATCTCTATGCACCCCCTCGCCCAGTTGGCCCGGAGGTATGGGTTGGGTTGTCACCAATATGCTGATGCTACCCAGCTCTGTCTGTTGATGGACGGATGGATGGACTCCTCTCCGGAGGTATTGAACAGGGCATTACAGGCCCGTGACTGGACGGTTTCAGCATTCAACTGAAACTGCATCCAATGAAGACGAAGGTCCTGTACCTAGGCTGTGGGAATTTGGGATCGGGAATCAAACTCCCAACCCTTGACAGGGCACCATTGGTGCTGTCACTGGGAATTAAGAGTGTAGGGGTGGTCCTGGATGCCTCCCTTTCCATGGAGGCCCAGGTGGCTCGATTGGCCTTTTATCGCCTCTGGCTGGTCAAGTAACTGGTTCCCTATCTCACTTCTCAGGACTTGGCTACAGTAACCCATGCAATGGTCACTACCAGATTGGACTATTGTAACTTGCTCTATGCAGGGCTACCCTTGTACTTGGCCCATAAACTGCAGCTAGTGCAGAACGCAGCAGCACGGGTGTTGACAGCGATGTCTGTGTGGGCATGCGTTCAACCTGTGCTGTGCCAACTGCACTGGCTGCCAATAGAGTACTGGGTCCAGCTCAGGGTTTTGGTGCTAACCTTCAAAGCCCTTTGCATCCAGGGACCCACATAGCTTCAGGACCGCCTCTCCACATATGTGCCCTGCAGAGCCTTACTCTCCAGCGATCAACATCTTTTGGCTGTCCCTGGCCCAAAGGATGTCTAATTGGCCTGAACCAGCCCTGGCCCCTGCCTAGTGCAACAAGCTCTCAGGCTTGAGATCAGGGCCCTGCGGGATCAGTTACAATTCCATAGGGCCTGTAAAATTGAGCCGTTCCACTGAGCTTTCAGTTGAGGCATCAGACGTCCAGTACAATTCCATAGGGCCTGTAAAATTGAGCTGTTCCACCGATCTTTCAGTTGAGGCATCAGACGTCCAAATCTATCTTGGCCTCCCCCACTGACAGCGCTGATTTTCTTAATCTAGCTAACTATCCAGCTGCGCCACCCTGAAACGTTTCCATCCAAGCTTTGTTATTAAGGCAAGCTGGCTCTGGTTTGCTGCATGGCTGATTTTAATGTTAATTATATTGTTACATTTCTATTTATTGTTATTTTAGTCACGATCTTCATGTGACTTTGTAACCCGCCCTGAGCCCACTCATGGGGAGGGCAGGATAAAAATCAAATTAATAAATAAATAAAGACTGATGCGATCCTGTGCAGCTTTATTCCATTTTAAAGGAGATGTTAAGCATGATGTGTGTGAATCATAGTTGAAGTATTACATCTGTGCAGATAGTTAAGGCACTTTCTCCACATCCTCTCAGGAATATGGGTTAGCTTGTCAGTTAAATCCTGGTTTTGCTGCACAGTTGAGATCTTAAGTAAGTTTAAGGCTTAATTAGTGCTAATCTTGGTTCAGTATCAAGTCTGCATGGTGTGCCTTGTCTTGCCATAATGTAGCTTAAAATGTACACCCCATTTTTATTCAGAAAATTGTTGCAGACCTGTTCCCTTCTTTCTTTTTTTTTGCTTATGTACAGAACAGCATTGCTCAGTTACCAGTGGAAGAACTGGATAGGATTCAGGAATACCTTCAAAACAGTGGGCTAGCACAAAGGTAACATCATGATAGTGCTCTCTTGTAATTATAATATAGAACAGTTCTTTTAAAAGTGACATTTTCTTTAAGCTCTTTCCATAAATAATGATGAAACATCTGCTTTGTTAGAGAGATGTTCAGTTGCAGGAGTTCTTCCTTGGCTTTTAATAGGCCTGCTTAAATTAGCTCTTCCCAAACAAATGGGACAGTCCAGTTCCTTGCTCTTCCTTCACTGTGCCAAGCATAGGAGATTAAGGCTGAGCTATTGATGTGAAATTTAAGTATTTATGTATGTTGACCTGGTAGTTCCATCCTGGTAAACAGAGCCCACAAGATGAGCCTTCTGGGTTACTCTGCGGCAGGTGTCTGCAACCAACAGTCCTAGAACCCAGTGCGCTTCAGAACAGAACCAAAGATGGCTCTTTAGAGAAGAAAATGAAATCCTTACATTGAAGGCTATTGATGTGGTAGATGGGTATTCTAGAATGCCCAGTTTGTGAAACGCAAAGATTTCTCTGAAACTAAAGAGCTTTTTAGAGATGCTTTATAGAAATGAAAATGATAGCATTAAACAGCTGGCAGTAATCTAAATTAGAGGTATGCACCAAAAATATATATGGTATTTTTCGGGTTCAGGTATGTTGAACCTGAAACATATTGGTGTTTCCCAATATTCCCAAATCCCAGTATTGGTATGGTATTGGGATTCGGAAAATATTCAGGATTGCTGATTTTTTTTTTGCTTCATTATACCCTATGGGGACTATTATAGTCAATGGTACCCATAGGCTATAATGGAGAATTGATCCAGGGGTATCTGGGGCTCTGGGGGAACTGGTTTTTGAGGTAGAGGCACCAAATTCGCAGCATAGCTGCTGGTGCCTCTACCTCAAAAAAGCTCCCAAGTTTCAAAAAGATCAGACCAGGAGGTCCAATTCTATAGGACCTCAAAGAAGGTGCCCCGTCCTCCATGGTTTCCAGTGAAGGGGAGAAAGGCATTTAAATGCCCTGTAACTGCAGCTGTCTGGCAGCCCTGAAAAATCCCAAATGCTTTCAGGAATTTTCGGGGCAGCCATTTTTGGATAGCCAAATCACTAGCCCCCTTGGTAATTGGCTGAGAAAATACCCAATAACTACTGATAAGGTATTTATCGGGTATTTTTTCAACTCAGTTTATACCGAGTGCACACCCCTAATCTAAGTGTGACCCACATGCAGATTTTTTGTGTGTGTAGACTCAGGTGGAGGAACTTTGTTGGTCTGAAGCAGCAGAACAAAGTTTGAGACCAGGGGCACCTTTAAGACCAACAAAGTTTACTTCGCAGTATGAGCTTTCATGTGCAAGCACACTTCCTCAGATACAGTGCGTACACTCTGCGTGCACAAGAAAGCTTATACCCAGGATTAAAGAGACCCACCTGAATCTGTATACATATATTAACACTGTTCTCACAACCGGAAGAGACTGAGGTATAAAGTAAGCAAGCGGAGACTGAGTTTCTTGGCCAGCTTTGCAAGTCAAGAAACAAATCGGATAGCTTCTGTTCCAAGCCACATTCCGAAGAAGCAGAGCAAACATGGAAATGCAGCAGCCTTTAGCTGTGGACAATCGGTTATATTTTTTTATCATACTCTTCCTTAAAGGAGCTCAGGACAGCATATATAGTTCTCCCCTCCTCCATTTTGTCTTCTCCAGCATAACAACCCTATGAGGTAGGTCTGGCAGAAAACCCAAGGTCTCATAGTACACTTCATGGTAGAGCAGGGATTTTGACCTGTGTCTCCCCAGCCCCGTCTGACACTGTGACCACTCTCCCACCCAGTTGGAGAGGGGCTGTGGCTCAACCGCAGAGCATCTGCTTGGCATGCAGGTTCAATCCCCGGCATCTCCAGTTAAAAGGACCAGGCAGTGGGTGATGCGTAAGACCTCTGCCTGAGACCCTGGAGAGCCACTGCCAGTCTGAGTGGACAAGACTGACCTTGATAGACTGATGGTCTGATTCAGTATGGCAGCTCCACGTGCTAATGTGTCAGAAGGTTCTGGATCTCCCCAGCAGCTTTTTAGCTGGTGACTGGGGGAAAATAATACTGGGGTGAGGGTTCCCTAGTGTAGCTTCTTTTGGAGACTTAGTATCCTGATGAAGAGTTCTGTGGCCACATTTGAGGCCATGGTTATTTCTCACACTGTAGGATATAGTGAGATGTGGGGTCTGTTCACCTCCGAATAGTAGGGCTGATGTATACGACTCTTGCTCCAGACTCAAGCAGAGCAAGTTCATTGTAATGTCAGGCAGCACTGCTTTACCATGAAATAGATTCAGGTGAGTCGTCTTGTTGGTCTGAAGCAACAGAACAAATTTTTACTCCAGTGGCATCTTTCATGTGCATGCGCTTATGCTTTGTTGGTCTTAAAGGTGCCACTGGACTCAAACTTCATTCTACTTTACCATGGTCCCCTTTGAATTTTAAGTGCATCCTGGGTTACATGAAAATGTGAGGCAATTTATAACGCTGTTGCTTATCAAGTGTATTTTGACATCTAGTTTATTCCCTATAGAGCCAAAATTGTTTCTCTTTTTCTCTGTTGGAAATGTTACTAGAGTGTGTGTTCTGGCACTTAATAAAAATTCACCAGGTCTCTATTGGGCCATGTGTGTATTCTGACTGCATTTCTGTGTTTGCTCTTAGACACCAAAGGCTCTACTCGCTCTTGGATAGGTTTCGCCTTATGGTAGCCTCAGAAACAGTTAGCCCACCACCCTGTGTAACTTCACACCCATTGGATGGAGAGAACCAGCCAGCCCTAGAAACAATAACTCCAGACAAAGTAAGATGGTTTCCTGTGAAGCTGTATCTGTTACTGTTGTGTACAAGCGACTGTATTGAAAGTATAGGTGGCGCTTCTTGGTTAAATAAGCTTGGTAAATAGATAATGCATTTTGTCTTATGAATCTTGAAATATATTTGCTGCCATTTTTTTTAAAGGCAGTTCTTCTAGAAAATCCTAGTTGAGGAAACCGGCTACCTTGTGTACATCTGATGCAAGGACAGCGAAATGTTCTTTTGTCAGCTGTACTGTGTGGATGGCTGTCATACCGCAGATACTTCCTGCTTTCCTCCTTTGAGGCATAAAGCCTACCTAGTTCTTTGATATTTAATGACAAATAATGGCATTTAAACTTCTTAGTACTAAATGTTGCATTCATTCTGAATCCTCAAGCTTTAGCTGTTATTTGGACAGAAGCAAGGAAGCTTTTGCAGAAACTGGAAAGATACTAGTGGCTCTGTGTAAGCTGTGATCAGTGTTCCCTCTAAGCTGAGCTAGTGTGAGCTAGCTCACAGTTTTTTAGCCTTGGGCTTACACATTTTTGTCTTAGCTCAGGAAGAATGGCTCCAGAGCAAAGTAATTTATGCAGTAGCCAAATCACTCGCTTACAACTTTAATGCCAGTAGCTCACAAAGTAGAATTTTTGCTCATAAGACTCCACAGCTTAGAGGGAGCATTGGCTGTGATGGTCTACAAATCTTGTATACAAATTTCGTATGCACGCACACACGCACCCCGTCTTCTGTCCATTAGTGCTCCCGCCATAGCTTATAAATTGAAGATTTTTTTGTGCCGTGCTCATTTCCAAAAGTTCCCGCTTCCTCATAATAGCAGTAAGCTCTTTTTATTTCCTATTGGATGCTGATTTTTTTTTTGATTTTTTTTTATCTGAGGTAATTTTCCTTTGCTTTTTTTGGTGTGATATTTCTGTCTGGCTCACTCTGTTAAGGTGAGAGAGGCTCTGCCAAGAAACCAGCTCTGTACTGGTTTTAAATGCACCCCAAACCATCCGTGGTGAAGCAGAAGAGTTCAGATTATCTGTGAAGTAGTAGCTGACTTGTTTGCCTTTTTCTTTCTTTCTTTTTTCTTTTCTTCTCTCTCTTTTTTAAGCTTGGGTTTTGGAGTTTGAGTGCTTAAGCCTCCATAAACAGAAACAAGGGTCAGTCCATTAGCAAAAAGCATAAATCACTGTCGTGAGCAGACCAGAAAAGTCATATTAACTACATTGGGTGAAGGGACATATATAATCCATGCATGTGATGGGTGGGGAAGGGATAATATGTAAAATCTTTTGCAGGAGGTTAAAGTGTTTCTCCATATAGCTGCGATAGTGAACCTGTCTGTGCACAGTGGAGTAGGGCTCTTGATGTAGTGGCTTAGAAAGATTCATACAGCTGGGATCACTTCCCTTTCTGCAAAGCCATGTACGGCTTTAGCCAACAAGGTATTATAGAAGAAATCATGGTCTGTGTGCATTTGTAGCATACACTGAGCCTCAAGTGAACTTTTGTGCCAAGAACACCTTCAATTAAAATAAATTGAGAGTCAGAGCAGGCATTAATGAGAGAAAAGTAAAGCTCTAATTATTTTAGATAGGGTGCCTGGTGTGTATAACATCCACAAGACCGCCTGTTCTTCAGAAGACTTTATTTGGCTTTTTATGGTGGGTTTCAAGGAGAAATGGAAATGCCAAGTTTGTCACCTTCATTTACAAACCTTCTTGTGCTTTAATTGGGTTCTTAAACCATTACTGCAAGACAGTAACTTATATCTAGTTGTAGCCTTCTGCCATGCAAAAGGAAAGAAATTCAACAAGTACATAAAAAGAAACTCATCATCTCATTTATTACAATCGAAGAGCACCCAACACCAACATGAGAACACAAGCTAAACATAAAGAAACAGCAACTGTAGTTCCTCCATAATGCTGAACAAACTGAAAACGTACCCCAGGACCCCATAGAGGAGTGTGTAACTCTGGGCAGAGCGGGTGGGAAATGTTCAAAAGCCAACTTTCCCCAAGCAGGCTGTTTAGAAGGTTATTGTCTGTACTGAACTTTGCGACCACAGGAGTGCTTGTTGCTTGCATGTAGCATCTAGACGACTGGGCAAGGGTCACCAGTTACTGGATCTCCTAGAACCTCTGGTGTGGGCTAAGAGAGTTCTTGTTCTGCCAAAGCACCTGGAAGACTTTTCACTGCCAATCTAGGATCTTGATCCACTGAAGCTGACTTGGTATTTTAAGGAGCTGGAAGCATTCGTAGGCTTCTAAGGCTATGGCTTTCTCAGTGGTTCTGCACTGGCTGGAGGTCCTTCTGGACTTCAGGCTTTCTTGGAATGTCTCATGATTCTTCGAACTGTGGGGGCTATCCTGAGGCGGTAGTCTTCATTTTATCCTCGCAACAGTCTTGTAAGGTAGGTTAGGCTGATTGCATGTAACTGGCCCGAGGTCACCACCCAGCAATCTTCAGTGCAGAGGAGGAATTTGAACTTGGGTCTCCAAGCAAAGGTTTGCGATTGGTGCACCTGTCTCTTATTTTTCCTCTGGGGCAAATAGGGCCTATTTATACTGTGAGTAGGGTTAACTCCCCCACCCAGCCAGCATTGTGGTTCTGATACAAATCTCTGCAGCTTGTAGCTGCTATCCATAGAGGTTTGGGAAACAACAGGTTCCATCACAGAGCTCCAGAGTCTCGTCTGGTTTGTCCCTCACTCTCTGGATTATGACCATCTTGTTGACCCCTGCCCAAAACATTTGGGCCTCTTCCATCCTCTGGTCAGAGGCATGGCTAAGCGGTTGGAGCTGAAATACTTTTTAGCAGGCTAAGCTCACTTGATCTACTTGACTCTCATTTTTGGTGCAAGTATGTTAAATTAATGGTTTAATTAATTAAAAGTTAATTGCAATCATTTTCTTTAAAGGACTGGTATGTTTCACTAGTAAATTCACAGTGCTATACAAGATCAGACTCCTCTCTGCTAGAAGGCGCAGAATTGGTGGATCGGCTTCCTCAACCAGATCTTGATTCTTTCATGATCCATAAGGTAAATAATTTTGGTAGCATGCAAAGGAAAAGGGGGGCAATATATAGTTTTTTTTTAATTATGCATCTAGCTATGATTTTAAAAACATATGCACATATATTCTTTGTGACTTGCATGACAGATGTCAACATATCCCATTTTCAGTGTCTTCTGGTGATCAGGCTGCTTCGTACTATGTGCACGCCACATTTCAGCTTTCTGCCTGTTATGGATAAAGCTTGGTTAACCAGGTCGTTGCTACAGTTCACCGTATTTGGACTTCACCAAAGCTGTAAAATATCCAGTTGGTGTTCCAGTGCAGCTCTGAAGAGCAATTGTGTAGAAATTTGGATGTGATTTATTTTACATCATACAGTGTTACGCAGGCCTTGCTAATTTTCCTTCTGTTTCTTTTCCCCTAAACATATTCTTGCTAGCATAATGAACAGTCTTGCAGATCTTATTTTAAAGATTATTCAGTTTTTCATGAATCAGAGCTCACAGTCTTGGATGCATGAAGTGTGTTCAGTTGGTGGGGAGGGGTGTTTGTGTGTCTATATCTGTATACACACAGTGGTAATAAAAACTGGGGGGATTATTACAAACTCCCCCCACCCCACCTTCTAGCTCATGAAAACTTATGTCACAATAAACGTCATTCCTTCGGGTGCTCCAAGGCTCTCTTGGCTTCAGCAGACTGATATGGCCCCCTGCCTGGATCCTTACCCGTGTTTCTCTTACCATTTGTGATTTCAGGACTTCAATATAAGCCTTCTAGCTCCGTGTTTCAGCCTTGGCATGCAGGAACTCTCCAGGGATCAGAAGAATCTTTTTGAAACAGCCCGTAGGGTGACTCTTGCTCATGTGACTGCTGCAGTACAAAAACTTCCTATCAGTCATCAAGTCTTTCAGCCATTACAGCCAATGGAAACATCTGTATACTGGAACAAGCTGAATGATATCTTTGGTAATAGAAATTAAAAGTGTTCATATCATTATGTTGTTGTGATGTCCAGGTTGAATTCCTGCAGTGAGTTGTTTACCCAGTAAATCATTATCCATTGAATGTTTGTGCTCAGACGCATGTGCTGTGTACAGTCGAGTTGCAATGATAGGTGGATTCATTTTCTAGAAGGGTATCTATAGAGGTATGTGTAAATGACGATGTCTTACTAAAATGAGGCTATGCTTGTTCACTTTAAGCCTCCAGTCTGAGCACAAGCAGTCATGTCAATGAATGAATTGATCCCCTCTCTGTTAAGTAAGGGAAGAAACTAGGAAAAGTGAGATCTTCAACGTGGTCTCTGTGCTTCACACCCATGGGATCTAGTGCGCACGTGCTGGATCGATCGGCATTGTAGTAAGCTCTTTAACGGATTTAACACGCCCAGACCTCGGACATGCGCAGGAACCCGACCGCGCATGCCCAGAGGGGAGGGCGTGGACATTCTGCCAGTTCCTTTCTTACCGCCGCGTTGGAAAGACCTTTTCTCCGTCAATCTAATCGGTTACGCTTTTTTGTGCTATTGCCTCACGGCTCTTTGGATTTTTCTTCAGTTTATTCTTTTTTCCTTAATCTTTCTCCGTTTGTTCTTAAAAAAATAATAATTTTTTTTTGTTTTCTGCTGAGGGGGAAGTTACCGCTGTACCTCAGTTTGGCCTTCGGGCTCCCCCCCCTTCCCCCTTCTTTCTTCTCAACTTTATTTTTATGGAGAAGAAGTGGGGCTTTTTTAACCGTTGTAAGGGTTGCGGCAGTAAACTTGCTCCACCTGACCGCCACACCCTTTGTATTTTTTGTTTGGGGGAATTTTTGTCGGCACTGTGCTCGTTTTTCGAACCAGACAAGGAAAAATCGAGCTGCGCGCCTTAAAGTGGCGCTCCTTGAGTCGGCGTTACACCCTCCCTCAATCATGGAGTCCGAGAAGCCTTCAACATCGACGGCTCCGGCATCGAGGCCTTCCTCCAGTATCGCTCAACCGACGTCGAGGCCTCAGCCATCGAAGGCACAATCCTTCACTTCTACGCCGGTGAAAAAGAAGTCCAAGCCAAGTAAGGAGCACAAGTCCGCAAAGAAGGGCTCCCCTAAATCCCTTAAGGCGGCAAAGAAGGGGGAGGTAGCGGTGTCTGCACTGGGTGATGCCCCTAAAGTGCCTCCCACTCCAACGGCAGTATCGATACTGGAGGCCCAAGCCCCTCCACCGATACCGGCCATTCAACTATTGGACTCCCCTATACACCAATTTGAGCGTCCTTACTCCGATATCGAGACGGTAGAGCTCCTAAGTTATCAGATGGATGCAGAGCCTTCTCCATCTCCTTCCCTGTCATCGACATCGACGGTATCGGAGGCTCCCGACATCGATTCCCATCGGAATCGACATACTTCTAACAGCACGCAGCGTCACCCTCCACGTCTGCATGTTCAATCTGTTGATATTGACGACCGGGATTATAGGGACTACTCTCAGAGGCAGGCTGCCGCCTTGTCTCCAAGACGTCCACGGTCCAGAAGTCGATCCCCCTGAGTCTTTCTACCCCCACCACCACCTCTGTCTTGGGATCAACAACAGCTTAGATATCTTTATGGGGGTTATCCACCATCCATGCCATGGTTGACTCCGGTGGGCTATTCCGACTGGGATCGTTATTCGTCCCACTCTGCCCACAGATCACGGTCGCCCTACAAGTCAAGACCTTCGGCATCTTTGTCTCGTCCTCCTGCCGACGACCCTTCCCACCACGATCCGGAACCTAGTCGTCCATCTAATCCACAAGTCGTACCACCTAAACCATTAACCAGTCAAACTGAGGTCACTCCGGTCCAAATACCACACCACGATTCCTCTGACTCTGCGGAAGAGGATTCGGATACGGAAGCCTCCGAGGTTCACACACCTCTCCTGACCATAAGTCTCCTGATCAGGCTGTCGCTGATGATCTACCATATCCCCATCCAACAATCGCACACCATATACAGATCTCGTCAAAAGAATGGCCCATTCTCTAGGCCTCTCTGTCGTCCAACAACACCCGCAGGTGACAGACACAGTTTTCAATATCGTGCAGCTGGATACCTCCACTACTTTGGCATTACCCATGTCTACAGTCCTTTTACAAGCCGCAAAGGCACCATGGGAAAAGCCTTCATCAGCCCCAGTGTCGACAAGACGCCTGGATCATATGTACAGAGTCCAGGAAACCAGAGCTGAATTTTTATTCTACCACCCTCAACCAAACTCAATGGTTGTAACATCCTCCTCAAAGTCCAAAAGAACACATTCTGCACCTTCTGATAGGGAAAGTAAGAAGTTGGACGCTGTTTCCTTATCAAATTTTGACAACCTTTTTATCAGAATCAGTGTAAGGCTAAATATAATGGCATACAAATAGAGATGTGCACTGTGACCAATTAACATTTTCATAGATACATGCTGGTGTAGATTCTGTAGCTGGGAATGGAAATTGAGGGCATGAAAGTTTTGAGTTGACTTATTAAACATTTGTTTTTACTTCAGCATTTCTTTGTTCTATAGGTGACACAGGGCTTTATCAGTCCACCATGGTCCTGTCTCGTGCTTTAAGTCAGTTTCTGGTGTTACTTGCTAAAGTGCCAGTCTCTCTCCGCATCCCGCATGACAAAGAGAACGACATTCTGAAATTTGTTGTAATGTCTGTAGAGGTAAGAACAAATATAGCCAACAGGTCTGTTCCTCCTTAAGCCCTGTCTTCCCTCCTCTTACCTTTGAATATACCAGATGGAAGAGAAAGTCCATGTTTTATCTAGCATAATTGCGTTGTGACTAGGTGTGTGGAAGCCATTTGAAATTCTATGGAAAGTCATGTGAGTGGGCCTTGGGAATCACACATTGCAAAACTGGTGCAGAAAATGAATATGCCGATATATAGTATATCAAGAATGGTTAAAGTCGCTTGGAGTATTTTGGCTGGCCATGTATTATGCTTGTTGCTTTCCAAATCAGGTGAGGTAGAAGAAGTTTATAACAACGTGGAAAATTAAATTACATTTTTCCCTTTCCAGATACTTTCATGGCATTTAGTACATGCACATATTCCACTGAGTATTGATATCCAGGCTGTGTTGGATTGCTGCTGCCTGATGTTACAACAAACCAACTTGTGGAACTTGCTGGCTTCAGCCCTGTACATGACACACGCGTGTTCCCTGATCCACTGTGTACGGTTTATTATAGAAGCAGGTGAGTGAGTCTGACCCAGCACTAAGCATTTATCTTCCTAACAGCATTACAAGTTTCAGAGATGGACTGGCATCTTCAGAGCTTTGTTACCATATATGGAATGAGAAATGCCAGACTTTCAAGCTGGATTCAGAAAAGGAAGAGGCACTAGACATCATGTTGCAGACTCACATTGTTTACTGGAGCGTATGAGAGAATTTCAGAAGGAAATCAGCTTGTGTTTCATTATCGCTGGAGAAGCAAGTTAGTGCAGCCATGACAAACACTTTCTTCCAACTGTTTAGCCCGGGAGATGGCCTTGACTCGGCTGATCTGGCCACCTGGAGTCATGGCACAGTAACATCAAGGCTAGATTACTGGTATGGTGAGCCAGTTTGGTGTCGTGGTTAAGTGCGCGGACTCTAATCTGGGAGAGAGCCGGGTTTGATTCCCCACTCCTCCACTTGCACCTGGCTGGATGACCTTGGGCAAGCCATAGCTCTGATAAGAGCTGTTCTTGAAAAAGAGCAGTTTCTGTCAAGAGCTCTCTCAGCCTCACCTATCTCACAGGGTGTCTGTTGTGGGGAGGGGAAGGGAAAGGAGTTTGTAAGCCGCTCTGAGACTCCCTTGGGTAGTGTTATGGCTCCCTTTTTGTGGAGTGGTCTGCTTGAGGAGGCCAGGAAGGCTCCCACACCTCTACCATTCCATAGGATGTGTAAGACAGAATTGTCCCGGAGGACAATCTTATAAACAGACAAGGGCTGTAGGTTATGCTGCTTCGTTGTATGCAGTATCCTTTTTTTACTGCATTTGTTGTTGTTTTTTAATTCCTGTAATCCTGTTTTTGCATGTCTTGTGTGTCATGCCTTATCCTATTTTATTGCATTGTTTTCTGACTTTGTAGTCCAGTCTTACTACGCTGTTTATTGTAAGTCTTACATAGTTCCTACCGCATAGCTGAATCTTGTGTCTTGAGTAAAGTAAATAAACAAGCACTCTGAACACCCTTGATGCTGTGCTTTGCTTAGTGGCAGTGGAGCCTGGGAACAAGCTTCTTGGTCCAGAAAGGAAGAGCCTCCTGAAAGCTACCAGCGAAGATGAAGTGGATTCTCAAGCACCAAGTAAGATCTGCAGGGTGGTTTTAGAAAATTGCCACCTTCTGTTGTGTTTATCTGAGATGCACTTTGTAGGTGCACATTCTTTTTCCCCCCTCTTAAAAACCATGTAAGTTGCATGTCAGCAGTTTCTTGTTATTTTCTCAAAATAACTTTAATTCATGTTTTGTAAAGGATTTGGGAATGTTTTCTTTATGGTTTATTAGGATCAGTCCTGTTAGCATGTCTTGTAAAGAACATCGTTGGTTTTGATATCTCAGAATCCAGGTACAGATTTGGAACTGTTTGAAACATAATATTTTATTAGAGGATTATGTAATTAATTTATTTTGTTTTATCTCCCAATTTAAGAATTTGAGTACATTACATCAACTTGTGAAACAGTAGCTGAACTGGTGGAGTGTTTGCAATCTGTCTTGGCTTTGGGACACAGGAGAAACAGCCAGATCCCAGCATTTTTAACACCCGTTCTTAGAAACATCATCGTCAGCTTGTCCAGGCTCCCTTTAGTAAACAGCTATGCAAGAATCCCTCCCTTGGTATGTGTTCTGCAAATGTAGATGCTGGCAATTATTTGCAGCCTGCTGTTTAATCTTCAGGTTTTACTTTGAGATTTGCTTTGCCATTTCTGCTTAAAATAAAACATTGACTAATACCCTGAACGCGACTGTCGGTACCTGAAAGGCCCCTCCTGACCACTCCATTGGGTCTTCTTAGGAGAGTCTCTTCTGGCAGTTCAAGAACTGAAATGTTCTTTGTTACGGATACGGAGAAGGCAGCATGCCATGCTTCTGTGATCATTGACAGGAAAATTCAGTCGTGCTACTTTTAAGAAAAGACCTATTTACAAAAAGAGAGAGCAATGTAGGCGTTCGGTCTAGGCAGGCAGATTCAGGTGGGGCAGCTGTGTTGGCCTGAAGCAGCAGAACGAGGTCCGAGTCCAGTCGGGCACCCTCAAAAGTTGGGTGTTTTTTTCTTTTAGGCCCCAGCTGACTTGTGTGATGGACTGTGGGTCATCAGCTGCTAACGTTTTCACAGATAAATCAGTTATATATAATATTGACCTCTCAGGAACAAGGGATCTCTCTGAAGTTGAGAATTGCCTTCTGTGGGCACAAAGTTGGGGTGGATTGGCCATTTAACTTACAGGGAAATTTCCTGGCAGGCCATTGCCCTTGAGGGCTGCTGATTATCAAGGCCCAGCAACTCTGCCAGTGCCCCAGGGGCTGCCTGGCTCAGAACCTTCGCTGGTAGCCGGTGTTCATTCAGCAGTTGTCTCTTCCTGCACTGCTGCCACTTTGTGGGATGAAGGTGAGCCAGTGTCCACTGTTGGTGCCACTGAGTTCAGTGGCTCCTGGTGACTGGTAGGAGCTTGTCAGCTGGGCTTATCCCAGGGCTGTTAACCACTTCCCAGTCTGCTCCTGCGCAAAATCTTTCATTTGCTCAGGGACGTGTGTGAGTGTGCGCGTACATATCCACTTACCGGCTCCCACACACACACACACACACAGCAGCATCCTCAACCTTGTGTTGGTTGCAGAAGGATGCCTGAAGGTGTTCACCAGAAACATCTCCCACTGTAGATGAATATTATATGATTGCAGAAAAGGTAAAAGGTGGGGCAGAAGAGAGAAAGAACAGCATTCTGAGAGTTCAGTATCTCAGAAGTGCTGCTAAAGACTCTCATGGAGCAAGACAATATGTGCTATTTTGTGTTTCTCCACTGCATCCTGAAGGCTGTTGCTCACTTCCTCTTTACTGTTCAAAAGTTCTTAGCAGTCCTTCACAGGTAAAGTGAGACAGCTTTTATTCACACCTCCTCTACCTTTAGCTCCTTCTTAAAATCTTTCTGGGAGCGCCTGCAGAATTCATACTTAAAAAAAATGCTTTCTGAACATTTCTGTGCAAAGAGCCAGAGCATGTTTGGATGATCCTCAGAGCAGCTGTGGAAAAAAGACCATTGACAAGTTAGTTTTGTGGCCCACAAAGTAGTTCAGAACATGCTAAGCGGCAACTCATATGACTTGTTTTGATACAATATTTGGCTTGAGTCTGGGTGGTGAAGAAGAAGAAGAAGAAGATAAGAGATTGGATTTATACCCCGCCCTTCACTTGGGAGTCTCAGAGCGGCTTACAAACCCCTTTCCCTTCCCCTCCCCACAACAGACACCCTGTGAGGAAGGTGGGGCTGAGAGAACTCTGACACAAACTGCTCTTTTTCAAGGACAGCTGTGCCAGAGCTTGTGACTGACCCAGGGTCACATCAGCAGGTGCAAGTGGAGGAGTGGGGAATCAAACCCGGTTCTCCCAGATTAGAGTCCGCGCACTTAACCACTACACCAAACCGGCTCTCGAGAGTGTTGGAGGGGGTAGAGAGCACGTTTGTCGGGAGGGGGCAGACGTTAGCTCTTAGCAGCCCTGAGAGTGACCTTCAAGAGATATTTTTGTATTTTGTCTTTTCGGCCTGGCAAATATCATAAGTTGTTAAAAAAAAGGGGGGGGCAGGGCCTGCCAGCTGTGTTAGGAAATGGACCTGTCAAAAGCCACTATTGCTGCTTGTTCAGACATTGCTACCAGTCTGTTGAGTCATTGTCAGGCATGTGCCAAGCAAGTGCAGTGGACAAATAGGTAGGCTGAGAGCGAAATGCCTGCTGGGCTCAGGAGTGGCAGAGTCCCGTGCTGCTCTTGAGGGCCCTGGGCGCCCCCTCTGGCCTGGCAGGCTGTGGAGCTAGGCCCGCCCACAGGCAGTTGTCCACCTGCCCATGGGAGAGGCATTCTGGGCCTTGGGGCTGGCTTGCTTGGGCCTGTCCTCATGTTCCGTGGCCAGAATCAAGACCAACGTTCATTGGCTTGGAAGTGCAAATGTGTGGTGATGTGATGGTGTGCTTCTTTCTCTTCTGCCGCAAGAACAGTAAGAGCAGCCAGGCTGTTATTCCTTCCTGGATAAAGCCTACTCACACTTTATCTACCTTTGTATATTATAATAGGTCTGGAAACTGGGTTGGTCTCCAAAGCCTATAGGTGATTTTGGCACAACTTTCCCAGAAATCCCTGTGGAATTCCTTCAAGAGAGAGAAATATTCAAGGAGTTCATCTATCGAATTAATACACTGGGTAAGTAAATAAAAGTGTGATGTTGAATTGCCTGAATAACAGTTGACTATCACTTTTAGAAACTCTTGGTGATGACCTAGACTTATGAATTGACCCTGCATTGCTGGGTAAGCTCCTAGACCTATACTGCATTTGCTGATGTGGTCGGTCCAGTGTCCCATCACTAGGGCCATGCGTTCAGTCAGATTCTGAATATAAAACACATGATCCATGTTGCTGTTCCCAGGGTGTGCTACAGGTGGCAGCTGGTTTCCCAGCACAGGATGAGGAACTCCTAGAATACCTTTCTTTGCTGCCAGATTTCCTACCATTAAACAAGAATGGGGCACTAAACTTAGCCTGGGCTTCCTCTCTGTTTGGTATGTAGGCATTCTGGCAGTCTCAGACGGCTGGTGGGGGGGCTGGGCAGAGACATCATTTGCGTAGTGCCCCCCTTGGGTTAGGTCACGGATCTGCTGGGGCTTCTTTTCCCCCAGCTTTATTTTCAACAGTCTGCCATTGTCAGAGGTTCTCTGTTGCACCCTAAATGTACTATCTGCAGCGGTCTCCGGTATTGGGAGTGTCAGGGGCTTAAGTTCTCAGTCAGCAGAATTATTCACCCCATTCAGCTTGCAGAGAGCTCTTAAAATCAGACTGCTGATGTAAAAAGATACAGCTGTCGGTTCACGTGTGTGACTCTGCCTAACTCTGCTAACTGAAGGCAGTGAATGTCAATGGCATCTTCCTTTCCCTAGGGTGGACAAACCGCATGCAGTTTGAAGAAACCTGGGCTACTCTTCTTGGCGTGCTTGTAACACAACCCGTTGTGATGGATCAAGAGGAAAACCAGCAGGAGGTAAAGTCATCCAAGCAGTTCTTTTATTTTAGCATTCGTTCTCTGATGTGTGACATCCACTCACGTCATGCATACGGCCCATCAGTACCTGACTTCTTTTTAATCACTGTTGTATTGAACTCCTTATTTTTAATAATTCCGGGTATTGGTTAAATGGCTTTGAGTATGTGGAGGTGTGTAAAATAAAAGGGACGAGGAGGAGGGCGAGTCCAGAAAGGGTCTGCACTGAATGCACTGACCCACCGCCCTTTGTGGGGGAAATACCTTGGGGATAAAGTCTAGACCTTGGGGAATGATCCAGGTCAGGGGCTGTGTGTGCTCACCCATTGTCCTAGTGTTGGCAGCAGTCAGCGGCAAAGAGGGAGCCTGAATTCCGCCACCCACTCAAAGAATCACAGAGCGTGAAGGGGTCCTACGGGCCACCCAGTCCCACCCGATGCTCAATGCAGGATCCGCCTAGAGCAGTGGTGGCGAACATATGGCATGCGTGCCAGAGGCAGCACTCAGAGCCCTCTCTGTGGGCACGCGTGCCATCGCCCCAGCCAGGCCTAGACCGTCATTAAAGTGTGAAATTCTCTTCCAAAGTAAATGAAAGCATTTGGGATTGCTTTCCTTACTTTGTTTGGATCATCTTATGTTAATGTATGAGTTGTTTTTTTCTAAACTAAAACCTCAGTATTCAGGTTAAATTGCCGTGTTGGCACTTTGCGATAAATAAGTGGGTTTTGGGTCGCAGTTTGGGCACTCGGTCTCTAAAAAATTTGCCGTCACTGGCCTAGAGCATCCCTGACCAATGTTCGTCCAGCCACTGCTTGAAGACTGCCACTGCCCACCACCTCTTGCGGCAGCTGATTCCAGTGCTGAACTACTCTTACTGTAAAACAAATATCTTCTCATATCCAGCCAGTGCCTTTCCACCCGTAATTTAAACCCATTATTGCTGGGAGGGACTGTGGCTCAGTGGTAGAGCAGCTGCTTCGCATGCAGAAGGTCCCAGGTTCAGTCCCCAGCATCTCCAGCTAAAAAGGGACCAGGCAGTAAGCAGTGTGAAAGACCTCAGCCTGAGACCCAGGAGAGCCACTGCCAGTCTGAGTAGACAATGCTCACTTGGATGGACCCAGGGTCTGATTCTGTATAAGGCAGCGTCATGTGTTCAACTCCTGTCCTTTGCTGCCAACAGGAACAGCTCCAAGATCTTTTTAAGTGGCAAGGGAGCCAAGCCCCCTTACAACTTAAACTGCTGGGTTCAGATGACCACTTTCTGCACCATACAGGCCATGCTCCTTTTTTATGGCTCCCAATTTGAATCTCATATTGGGCACTGGAATTGCAGACTCTGAAAACTGACAGGGTGATTTCTAGGAGAAGTAGGAGTAGATGCGATCATTTCTGTGGAAAGTAAGAGTTTTGCTGCTCTTTTGTGGGAAGTTGGAGGAGAAATCCAGCATGTTAACCTATCCAAATCTGGGATCTCTCTTTCACATGGTGTGTTAATTTTTCAGGAAGACACAGAAAGGACCCAAATAAATGTCCTCGCTGTCCAAGCCATAACGTCCTTGGTGCTGAGTGCACTGACCCTACCAGTTGCAGGGAATCCAGCGGTTAGCAGTGTGGAACAGCAACCTCGGAACAAAGCATTAAAAGCGCTGGATACCAGGTATTTCAGATGGATGGATGTTAGTGTATTAGAACCCATAGCCTGCCTTTCTGTTTCAAATTAAATGTTCAAGGTGACTTTTAGTATTAAGTCTACATAGAGTAGATAACTGCAGCCTTTAAGACTGTACAAGCACCAGGAACAAAAATTGACTAAAAAGGCCTTTAAGAATAATGGGGGAGGGGGGGACAACTCATTCTGGAAGGCCTCCCAAGAAGGTCTCGTCCACCGCGTAAGAGGAAGTAAGTTCCAAAGAGCAAGCAAGCTATTTCAGACCTCAGCGATCAACACCAGTTCTTTGCCTTGGGTGCAGAGGCCCATGGGTCATGTTGCTTGCTCTGTGCAATCCCTTTAAGCACGCCAGTCACCACGCTCTGAACCAGGTGGAGCTTCCGAACGATCTTCAAAGGCAGCCCCGCACAGAACATGTTGTGCCCGTCCAGCCTGTGTTTGGCCTGGCTAGATCTCCCTTTTCTGGAAAAGTCTGCCATTGGCAGACCAACCGCAGTTGATCTAACTGTGGTGTCTCTGATTAATGCAAGGGTATGTCAAAACTGCTAGCTTGTTCCTTCTGGAGTAGCATGATCACTTCCAGTGCTAGTTGGACACCTATCCCCAGATCAGCTTTGTTCCCGACTCACAGCATCTTGTTTTAACCGGACTTACAGACTGCAAACACCAGTTAAGCACATCTACTCTGTCCCTGGATTTTGAAGGAAAGGCTAGATTAGAGTTGGGTGTCATTGCCTAGGCATGAAGACTCGCCCCAGACCCCCAGAAGATCTTTCCCGGTGGTTTCATGTGGACGTTAAAAGGCATGGGAGCTGAGCTGAGACCTTGCAGGCCCCCAAAGGCCAGTGGCCAGAGGGCTGAGCGTCAGCACCCTCCCCCCGCATTGCCCTTTGAAACCTTCTCCAGTCAGGCTCATCTCTGCCAGGAAGATCCCATGGCTGAGGGAGCTGAAAGCTTCTACTGTTCTCCCTGATTGTCTTTGGCACAACTTTATCACAACTCTGATCTTCTTCATGGTCTCTGTGCAGTCCCACACGTGGGTTCTGTGCCTGCACTCGAACCCGACCTCGGAGAACTACAGGAGCTAGCCTCTAGAATTAGCGTGCTTCCTTCCCGCGCTCTGGGGAGCAGACACCAACTGTGCATGTCTGGAGCGGGGAAGGAAGCTGGACACCTTGGGGTGGAAAATGTACTCCGTCACCACCACGACAGCCAAAATTCATAACTACCTAGCCTATTTCTCGGCTTATTCCTTCCATTTAACGGAACAGCTTTCCACGTTGATTACAGAACTGCCTGAGACTTCCCAGAAAAATGCCACAATACTGGCTTGACCTTCCCGCCAGAGGAACAACACGTCCTTTTGAATGCCAGGAATCCAGCCACCCACTGTTCCTATCAGGCAAAGGGGCTGCGATTCGCTTCCTATGCTAATAGCCAGGGAATGGATCCTAGGACTGCACCCTTACCCATAATCCTTGCTGAGCCCGTTCGCGGGGAGGGCGGGGTATAAATATAATAAAATAAATTAATAAAATAAATTACCTAGTCTCCCTTCATCAGTCGGGTCTGGGCTACTCCTCACTGAGAGTTCACCTCTCTGCAATCTCGGCTTTTCATGACTTGATTGAGGGAAGATCTGTTTTCTCCCATAATGTCTCTAAAGCATTTTTTAAAGGTATGTTGAAAGAAACTGTACCCTTCGATTAAACCACTTGTTCCAGCCTGGAGTTTGTCTCCCGTCCTCTCCAAACTCATGGGCAAACCGTTTGAGCCCCTCGCAGCTGTGCCTCTACACATACTGTCCTGGAAAACAGCCTTCTTAGTAGCCATCACCTCGGCGAAGAGAGCGGGTGACCTGTGTGCATTGTGGGTTGACCCTCCACATACCATTTTCCACGACAAGGTAGCCCTCTGGACTGATCCTGCCTTTCTTCCCAAGGTGGTTTCGGCTTTTCATCTGTCTCAGCCTGTTGTGTTACCCACCTTCTTTGCCAATCCATCGGAGGACGGCCAGTGGGCCCTGCACACACTTGATGTTCGAAGAGCACTTTCTTTCTACCTCTCCAGAACATATCCCTTTCTCCCTCTGAGCCGCTTGTTTGTGGATTGTGGGTGATTCCCACCCTCCTTTCAGGGAGGCAAATCTCTTCCCAGCGTCTGTCAGTGGATCACTTCTACCATCTCTCTCTGTTATGAGTTGGCAAAGCAACCTTTGCCCATCACGCTGAAAGCTCATCCAACTAGAAAGCTCATTCGCGTCTTCAGCATTCCTTGGGGGTGTCCCTCTGGAGGACATTTGCGCTGCTGCCACTTGGTCCTCGCAGACTACTTTTGTGACGCATTATGCCCTGGATGTCCGGGCACGGTGTGATGCTTCCCATCGGCCAGTCGGTGCTGCACTCCGTCTTCCACTGATGCCTGTTTTTCCTTCTACAGTAAGGTAGGATGTGTTAGCTTCTACTCCTCTACTTTCTGCATTTTCTTTGCTGTGTGGTGGGTTTTTCCCCTCTCTTCTGTGGAGCCACTAGCCCCCGCCATCCTCTTAATGAAGCTTGCTAAACACCCATGTGTGGGACTGCACAGAGACCATGAAGAAGATAAACAGGTTGCTTACCTGTAACTGATGATCTTCGGTTTCAAATTAAATGTTCAAGGTGACTTTTAGTATTAAGTCTACATAGAGTAGATAACTGCAGCCTTTAAGACTGTACAAGCACCAGGAACAAAAATTGACTAAAAAGGCCTTTAAGAATAATGGGGGAGGGGGGGACAACTCATTCTGGAAGGCCTCCCAAGAAGGTCTCGTCCACCGCGTAAGAGGAAGTAAGTTCCAAAGAGCAAGCAAGCTATTTCAGACCTCAGCGATCAACACCAGTTCTTTGCCTTGGGTGCAGAGGCCCATGGGTCATGTTGCTTGCTCTGTGCAATCCCTGTAAGCACGCCAGTCACCACGCTCTGAACCAGGTGGAGCTTCCGAACGATCTTCAAAGGCAGCCCCGCACAGAACATGTTGTGCCCGTCCAGCCTGTGTTTGGCCTGGCTAGATCTCCCTTTTCTGGAAAAGTCTGCCATTGGCAGACCAACCGCAGTTGATCTAACTGTGGTGTCTCTGATTAATGCAAGGGTATGTCAAAACTGCTAGCTTGTTCCTTCTGGAGTAGCATGATCACTTCCAGTGCTAGTTGGACACCTATCCCCAGATCAGCTTTGTTCCCGACTCACAGCATCTTGTTTTAACCGGACTTACAGACTGCAAACACCAGTTAAGCACATCTACTCTGTCCCTGGATTTTGAAGGAAAGGCTAGATTAGAGTTGGGTGTCATTGCCTAGGCATGAAGACTCGCCCCAGACCCCCAGAAGATCTTTCCCGGTGGTTTCATGTGGACGTTAAAAGGCATGGGAGCTGAGCTGAGACCTTGCAGGCCCCCAAAGGCCAGTGGCCAGAGGGCTGAGCGTCAGCACCCTCCCCCCGCATTGCCCTTTGAAACCTTCTCCAGTCAGGCTCATCTCTGCCAGGAAGATCCCATGGCTGAGGGAGCTGAAAGCTTCTACTGTTCTCCCTGATTGTCTTTGGCACAACTTTATCACAACTCTGATCTTCTTCATGGTCTCTGTGCAGTCCCACACGTGGGTTCTGTGCCTGCACTCGAACCCGACCTCGGAGAACTACAGGAGCTAGCCTCTAGAATTAGCGTGCTTCCTTCCCGCGCTCTGGGGAGCAGACACCAACTGTGCATGTCTGGAGCGGGGAAGGAAGCTGGACACCTTGGGGTGGAAAATGTACTCCGTCACCACCACGACAGCCAAAATTCATAACTACCTAGCCTATTTCTCGGCTTATTCCTTCCATTTAACGGAACAGCTTTCCACGTTGATTACAGAACTGCCTGAGACTTCCCAGAAAAATGCCACAATACTGGCTTGACCTTCCCGCCAGAGGAACAACACGTCCTTTTGAATGCCAGGAATCCAGCCACCCACTGTTCCTATCAGGCAAAGGGGCTGCGATTCGCTTCCTATGCTAATAGCCAGGGAATGGATCCTAGGACTGCACCCTTACCCATAATCCTTGCTGAGCCCGTTCGCGGGGAGGGCGGGGTATAAATATAATAAAATAAATTAATAAAATAAATTACCTAGTCTCCCTTCATCAGTCGGGTCTGGGCTACTCCTCACTGAGAGTTCACCTCTCTGCAATCTCGGCTTTTCATGACTTGATTGAGGGAAGATCTGTTTTCTCCCATAATGTCTCTAAAGCATTTTTTAAAGGTATGTTGAAAGAAACTGTACCCTTCGATTAAACCACTTGTTCCAGCCTGGAGTTTGTCTCCCGTCCTCTCCAAACTCATGGGCAAACCGTTTGAGCCCCTCGCAGCTGTGCCTCTACACATACTGTCCTGGAAAACAGCCTTCTTAGTAGCCATCACCTCGGCGAAGAGAGCGGGTGACCTGTGTGCATTGTGGGTTGACCCTCCACATACCATTTTCCACGACAAGGTAGCCCTCTGGACTGATCCTGCCTTTCTTCCCAAGGTGGTTTCGGCTTTTCATCTGTCTCAGCCTGTTGTGTTACCCACCTTCTTTGCCAATCCATCGGAGGACGGCCAGTGGGCCCTGCACACACTTGATGTTCGAAGAGCACTTTCTTTCTACCTCTCCAGAACATATCCCTTTTGCCAGGATCCCCGCTTGTTTGTGGCCTATAGTAAGCCTCACCTGGGACAGAAAATCTCTTCCCAGCGTCTGTCAGTGGATCACTTCTACCATCTCTCTCTGTTATGAGTTGGCAAAGCAACCTTTGCCCATCTTTTGCCAGGATCCCCGCTTGTTTGTGGCCTATAGTAAGCCTCACCTGGGACAGAAAATCTCTTCCCAGCGTCTGTCAGTGGATCACTTCTACCATCTCTCTCTGTTATGAGTTGGCAAAGCAACCTTTGCCCATCACGCTGAAAGCTCATCCAACTAGAAAGCTCATTCGCGTCTTCAGCGTTCCTTGGGGGTGTCCCTCTGGAGGACATTTGCGCTGCTGCCACTTGGTCCTCGCAGACTACTTTTGTGACGCATTATATGCCCTGGATGTCCGGGCACGGTGTGATGCTTCCCATCGGCCAGTCGGTGCTGCACTCCGTCTTCCACTGATGCCTGTTTTTCCTTCTACAGTAAGGTAGGATGTGTTAGCTTCTACTCCTCTACTTTCTGCATTTTCTTTGCTGTGTGGTGGGTTTTTCCCCTCTCTTCTGTGGAGCCACTAGCACCCGCCATCCTCTTAATGAAGCTTGCTAAACACCCATGTGTGGGACTGCACAGAGACCATGAAGAAGATAAACAGGTTGCTTACCTGTAACTGATGATCTTCGAGTGGTCGTCTGTGCAGTCACACACACGCCCACCTGGCCTTCCCCACTGCTGGCATCTCTCACAGGCATCTCTTCCTTCGGAACTTGCTAGCGGCGGTTGGAAGAACTGAGTGGTAGGGCGTTTCCTTCCCCGCTCCAGACATGCGCAGTCGGTGTCTGCTCCCCAGAGGAAGGAAGCATGCCAATTCTAGAGGCTAGCTCTTGTAGTTCTCCGAGGTCAGGTTCGAACGCAGGCACAGAACCCATGTGTGTGACTGGACAGATGACCACTCTAAGATCATCAGGGACAGGTAAGCAACCTGTTTTTCTTCCCTAACGTCTTCTCCATTTTTTAATAGATCTCACATCCGTTTCACAGTTTATTGCTGTCATTCCTGTTCTGCGTGCCTTTTGCCATATCGCTTGCTTTTAAATCTCTCTTTTACATACAACTTCTGCAAGGCCACTTCAGTCATGCTTTGTCCGTAACGAGTGGCACGGTCACTGTTCCTCTGCCCTTTCCTGTTCTCTCACTCACACATAGTTCGACTTCTGAATAGTAGCTCTGGCAAGTATGAGTGCAAGCTGAGGTCAGGTACGAGTAGCACTATTCTTGGTGATGCAACTGGTCAAAAGCCGAAAGGATGTTCAGTTGTTGACGTGAATGGAGGCCAAAGGAAAGTCCAGTGCTAGGAAGGAAAGGGAGCATTTCAAATTCCATGTATTTCCTGCAGAAGTAGAATTTGTTTTGAGTTATGTAGTTAACATAACGGTGATTGCATTACAAGATCTACTTAACTGTAGAATGTGCTTTTAACTGTCTGCTGGGTTACAGGTTTGGAAGGAAATTGAATGTCATCCGGGGAATTGTGGAGCAAGAAATCCAGGAAATGGCATCGAAGAGAGACCACCTTGTTACCCACCATCCGTACCAAGCCTGGGACCCTGTGCCCTCTCTGTCCCCGTCCACCACAGGTATGCTCACAATCAGCAGCTGCCTCACCCCCATCGGTCTGTCAGGGGCAGAAGCCCTCCGGTCAAGGATTTGGTGCCAGACAAGGATGTCTTTGGGCCCCTTTGCTTTTCAGCCTGTATGTAACGGACATGACCTCTGATCTGCAAAAATCAGGACTTCATGCTCCTCTCTTGTCTGGTCAGGAAACTGCTGTTCTGCTTCGTGCAGATGACCTTGTACACACATCCAGATCAGAAGTTTGACTTTGTATGGTATTGCATGTGTTTATTGATAACTGTACTCTGAATTATGTAAAATCAGAAATAATTTTCCCCCCCACCATGAAAAATTTCTTCTGCAAATCAATACAGAGCGTGAAATAGGAAACATGGGTTATAAAGTAGGACAGGTTGGTACACGTGCAAGAATGGTTGTCTGTCTGCTTGCCTGTGTGGTTCAGGAAGCACAAGGGAAGGCTGGGCAGAGGGCTGCGTAGCAGGGCTGTCAGTGCGCCATGTCATGTGCTTTGTGGCATTGCCATGCGGAGCCCGCACCATTCTTTGGGTCTTCTGAAGCGGGAGGAGCATCTCGCCAGCCCTGGGGGGAGAATAAAGCACGCTGGCAGTACTTGGGCCTGCCGAGGCCATACAGGATTTCAGGTCCCTTTGGACTGCCTCGGCCTTGTCACAGGGAGGCCCCAAAGCCTCGAGGTCACGTGAAGCCCACGTGCTGGAGAATTTGTATATACTTTGTGGCTGTCTCAAGAGCTGGAAGGCAGCAGGGGAGAAACTGCCATAGCTTTCAGCTAGTGAGGCTGATATCAGAATAACTTTGCCTGTCAGTATTACAGCGCCACTAATTTTCTTCAGGGAAGGGAAATTTTTTGTTCTTTTAAGTCATGCAGTATATTACCCAGCTGTATCACATACCCTCTGCTGTGTTAATCTCTGGACTGGCTGGTTTATGTGTGGCCACTGATAGGAAATAAGTGCTGGAAGCTTGTCAGGACCGTGCATAATGTCACATCTTGCCAGTGTTTGTGAAATCTAGGATGGTTACCTGGCTACCATCTCTTGTCCTGGTGATGGTCATCTGTGCCTAGGCCTGTCCCTTCTCTCTCTGTCTCCCATCCTCCTCAGGGTGGCAGTCTTAGCTCTCATCTTCCAGTGTCTACCTTGTCATAATGGCCCCAAGACCACCAAGCAGACTCAGAGTGGGAATTTGAACCCAGGTCTTTATACCCACTGTACCACACTAGCTCTGCCATTCTTACTCTGCACACACTTAAAGTGCTTTCAGTTTACTGTCCAAAAAAACTGCAAGCGGGTTGTACTCCAGTGTGCAAACCATGTGCACTTTCAACTTTCATGTGCGAAATTGAACCTCAGCCTGGACGCCTTGATTCTCCTCATGCATATGCAGAAGGCTGTTTCTGCAGACAGGAGAGGATCTTTGAAAAATGGTTTTCATCTTTTTGCCTTGGATTGACTGCACAACAGTCAACAGGCATTGTTTTCCTGTGGCTGTGCATACAGCTGCCTAGTTCACACGACCTGGACAGAGCTCTCTTTATGATGTTCTTCTGTTCCCTTTGTTTTCAGAGTCCTCCCAAGTTAAGCTAACAATATCCAAGGGGATGCTCTTACCAAACTGGGGGAAATAAGCCCAGCCTTTTCTCCAAAATAAAAACCAACTCTCCTGCCATGAGTGGGGGAAATGCCATAGGTATTTCCAGATGGCCCCGTATCCTGTTTGGTTTGGTTGTGATGCCTTACAAAAGCAGATTACAACAGAGGGCCAACTGAAAGTGGTAATTGTCTGCCTTGCACAAAGGTTGTAGTACATGCTAAGAGGATAAAAACAGATTTTGAAAGATGGATTTTGATATTGTTTAAATATGTATAAGTTTATAACTAAAAGTGTTGGCTTACTTTTTGCCATTGAAGGTCTCAATCCACTCCGTGTGGCTAGGAAATAACATCACTCCATTGCGGGAAGAAGAGTGGGATGAAGATGAAGATGATGAGAGCGAGATACCTGCTTCTTCTTCACCCCCGTCCTCTCCCATTAATTCCAGGTTTTTGAAACCTTTTGTTTGCCTCTTCAGTAACGTTCAAATACTGGTGATTCTTAGGTACTGAGTTGGGGGGGGGGGGAAATCTTCCACTGTACCCATCAGCCAGTGGACTCGTTTGCGTTACTTTAAGAGCTGCTGTGCTGTTGGAGCATCTTCACCTTCTGTCTCTTTGATTACAGGAAACACCGTGCAGGCGTGGACATACATTCTTGTTCCCAGTTCCTGCTGGAGTTGTACACTCAGTGGATCCTGCCATCAAGCCCAAGCAAGAGGACTCCAGTTATCCTGATCAGTGAAGTTGTTCGTTCTGTAAGTGTTCACATTTTCAGTGTCATAAATTCATGGATGAATCTTTCAAAATACTTGGGGATGAGGAAAACTTTGGCTTTAAAGCCCAGCAGCAGTCACTGCTTGCCTTAGAAATGCCATTTGTAACCACAGTGTCTGCTAAAAGTGTAACAGCATTTCATTAAAAATGTTGTAACACATTTTGAGTAATGGGAACACCTTGTAGAGTATATCCATTGAATTGTCCCATTCAGCTTGCAGACACACCTGGACAACTCAGCCTTTTATCCTTGTCTAGACAAGATGCAGGATATGAGCGGCACCAGCCAGGACAGGGCCCTGCCGCCCCTGAGGAAGTCATCCCCAACTCCTCCCCACCTGTTCTGGGCAACACTGTTTAGGGCACGACTGCTCAGTGCTGCCACAGGATCCACCCATTTTCTGGTGCTTTTGCTGATGTCGAGAAGCCCCCCTCCCCCCGATTCTGACTCTGTGTTTTCTGCATATGTGGGTGACACCAGGTTTGATTCCAAGCAGTAGCTGTTGCTTCACATTGTGTCTGTATGGTCTTCTCCCTATGGAGCTATGATAGTGGTTGCAGTACAAGGACAACCAGAGGGAGGTAAAGGGGAGGCAAGTTACCAGAAACTGTGCTGATGAACCAGGGTATACAAATCTGTTGGTATGCAAGCTGTTGCATTCCTTCCCTTTTTGAAAATCTTTTTCTAGCGTTGCACACTTGAAACATAGTCAGATTCAACAAGCTGTGTTTGTGCCCCATGGCAGCTTAATCACAGCTTGTCACAGCATCTGTGTCTGCGACATGAAAATGACTAATTGCAAGCTCCTTTTTTAAACATAATGTTTTGTACTTGCAGCTTTTGGCAGTGTCTGACTTATTTACAGAACGGAATCAGTTTGAGATGATGTATGCAACATTAACCGAGCTGCGGAAGATGCATCCCTCAGAAGATGAGATTCTTGTTCAATATTTGGTCCCAGCGACATGTAAAGCAGCTGCTGTTCTTGGAATGGTAATTTTTTAAAAAATTAAGTCATGATAAGTTCTGAAAGTGAGCGTAGTGATTGAAATGTGGCACAGAGAGAAAACCTTGTAGAACCGTCACTGGTTCCTGCTCACTCTGCCGTTCCAGTCATGGGGACATCAAAGTGGGTACTAGAAGGCTGATGCAGAGAACTCCTTTGCAGATTTCCAGGTTCCTGACTTTCACTGTAGTATTTACCATGACTTTAGCATAGGAGGTGTACGGAAGCGCATACGCCACACATATAAGCCACATTTAGCCTTCTAGCACACAAGGAGTTCTGTCTTGCCAAAAGAGACACCAGGAATTAACATGTGTTCCAGGGGAGAAAAACAGCTGGTCTCAAATGCAGATAAAAAGGCATGTCTGTATTCCTGACTTCAACCTGTTTGATCACAACTTGTAGCTAGAAAATGTCCACCAGCTTGCTTACTGATTCCAAGCAAGTTTTGGTTTTTGGTTTTGCC
This sequence comes from Gekko japonicus, assembly GCF_001447785.1. Lineage (NCBI taxonomy): Eukaryota > Metazoa > Chordata > Lepidosauria > Squamata > Gekkonidae > Gekko > Gekko japonicus. The sequence continues at coordinate 54,956 of NW_015172038.1, read as the reverse complement.
TCTGCCAGGATAAAGCTGTAGCTGAGCCCGTGAGCCGGTTGCTGGAATCCACACTGCGTAGCACTCACATGCCAAGCCGAATAGGAGCCCTGCATGGCATTCTTTACATCCTAGAATGTGACCTCCTTGACGAAACCGCCAAACAACTTATTCCAACTATCACAGAATATCTGCTTTCCAATTTAAAAGGCATAGCTCAGTAAGTGTCGTGCATTTATATTTTGTAGGTGTACCTGGATGTGGCCAAACTCTTTGGCCTGCTTGAATTGGCATTTTAGCGCACAGGCTCAGTAATTGTGAAACTCTGGAATCTGCAGACAGAGATGTTCCTTCTGATCAGCTCCCCAAAACCCGGCTCAAAAAGAGCTTAAGGACTTTTAGTGGAAGTCTGGATTTCAGCATACTGATTATGATCTGTGTTTTCTGCCTGTTCTTGCAGCTGTGTGAATGTCCACAACCAGCAGCACGTCTTAGTAATGTGTGCGGTGGCCTTCTATTTAATAGAAAATTACCCACTTGATGTTGGGACTGAATTCTCTTCAGGAATTATACAGGTATTTGTGTGTGCTGTGAGTTTGCCTTGACCTTGAGAAGTGCAGTGCATTTGATAAATTAGCACAATTGAGAATGCTAGAATACAGACCCAAAGAAGTGGCCACTACCCCATAATAGTGCCCTCGTGCCCCTGATGCCTTTACTGTGCATTAATTGGTCTGAATTTTGCACACGTTTAAATGCATAGGGGAGAATCCTGATAACTCCATTGACCGTGCCCTGAGCTGAATTTCACAGCTGCCTCTGCTTATGTGGGGGTGGAGTGTGGCTGCGCGTTGGCACGTTTTCCTGCATCCTTTAGCTATTCCCGGGCCTGTTGCGCCTGGTTCACTGGAGTTTGTTTCTTTTGTTCCTTCCTTTTTTGTGGAGCTCTTGAATACGGAAGCACATCTGCAGCAAGCAGCGTTCTGTGAACAGACCCTTTGTGGTCCTTTCCAGATGGAGAAAGATCCAGTGAGCCAGGCTCTACCTTCCCAGTTCTGCCGAAGGGGCAGCCCTCCTGTTTAGGCAGAGTCTGTGAAAATGCTCAGTGAGACACTGGCAAAGAGCTTGGTCTTGTGCTGGGAATGAGTGCCAGTGTAATCTCCCCGTGTTTACTTATGCATTTATTTGATGTTTTAGTTGCCACTCACCCAAAGGGTCTCATGGCGACTTAGGACAGGTGTTCCCTGTGACCAGTGTTCCCTCTAAGCTGAGTTAGTGTGAGCTAACTCACTTTAGCCTCCAGCTCACACGTTTTTTCCTTCGCTCAGGAAGGAGGGCTCCAGAGCAGTCTAATTTATGCAGCAGCCAAATCGCTCACTCACAGCTTCAATGCCAGTAGCTCACAAAGTAGAATTTTTGCTCACCGGACTCTACAGCTTAGAGGGAGCCTTGCCTGTGACTTCCCTCTGATGATGAAGTTGAGGCTCCTGAGTCTTGCACTCCTATTTCCAAATCAGATTTCCTCTGCAGGCCTTCTTGTATGCGTCTCCCTGCGTGTGAGTCTTAAATTTCTCTTCTGTTTCAGATGTGTGGAGTGATGCTGTCTGGAAGTGAAGAATCCACACCCTCCATTATTTATCACTGTATCCTGAGAGGCCTGGAACGGCTCCTCCTTTCAGAGCAGCTCTCTCGGCTGGATAGTGAGTCCCTCGTGAAGCTGAGCGTAGACCGCGTGAATGTACAGAGCCCCCACAGAGCCATGGCTGCCCTGGGATTGATGCTGACTTGCATGTACACAGGTGCGCGTCTAGTTGTGAAATGCTGACTCTGACTGCAAGAACAGTTCCTAGCAACTTTGACCGTGTGTCACACCCCCCATGGTAGCCCCTTGGGATTGGGGTTAACTGGAATGGGGACTGTCGGTCAGAGGTCCCCAATGTGGTGTCTGTGGGGTGCCATGATGACACTGCCACGTGTTTTTAGAAAGTGGGTGGGGCTTTTACCCAGCAAGGCTTCTGGTTGGCCACTGGAGGTGTGAATAGCTGTGCGGATTTCTTAAGAGATTGCTTTGGCCGCGGCCGTGGCTGCCACCACAGCGCAAGAATCTTCAATGCAGGTAAACTGCAGCAACGGTTTGAGGGCTCGCTCCACCTTCTGCCCCCATCCTACCATGAAGGTGCCCACAGCCTCAAAATGGTTGGGACCCCCTGGTGTAGGTGTTGCCTCACTAAAGAGTGGGACAAATTCTGAGACATTGTGGGGGGAGCAGTGTGATTGGCTGCATTGCCTCCCCGCCCCGAGATGGTTTGGAGGGAGGTGAGTGGACTGGGGCTTGTTCAATCAGCACATCCAAAAGAGCCTCTCCAAAGTCTAGTTTCATCCAGACTCTTCTTATCCGATTGAGGGGCTTCAGGCAAAGCAGCACACCTTCTCTGCTGTGTTCCCAAGACATGGCCAGCTTTTGTAGCTGGTTTTTAAACTCTTTCCCTTTTGAAAAATGAAAAGGAGAGGCTTTCTATTCATTACCATGGGTACAAAGAAAGCTCCTTTGAAAGACAGTTCAGGAGAGTAGCCATGTTTGGTCTGAAGCAACAGAACAAGGTTTGAGTCCAGTGGAGGCACCTTTAAGACCAACAAAGTTTCATTCTGGGTTTAAGCTTTCGTGTGCCCGCTGCAAGCTGATACCCAGCATTAAACTTTGTTGGTCTTAAAGGTCCCTGACTGGACTCAGACCTTGTTCCTTTGAAAGAAGCCATTCAGAGATGCTAGAAAAACACACATCTGCCTGGGCATGAGCCCCTGCTGCTGCTGCCTTCTTCTGTCGGCTGAGTCTGCAAGGCAACTCTGGCTCTTACCCGACCAGGGGAAATATGGATTATGTGAGAGTGGGCCAGGATTTAGCGAACAAATGCCAGTGACTTTGAGGTGGTAGGAGACTCACTCCTGGGAGTTATGTAGAAAACATCACACATGAGTTTCCCTTCGTGCTGGTCCAGGAAAAGAGCCAGACCACAACTATGCCTGACTGCCATAAGCATCTGTGAAACTTGGCGGCTGGTTGTCAGGTTGCATCATGGTGACAAAGGCTCCCGGCCTGTTTTGATTTATTGTCGTTCAAATGAGCTAGTTTGATCAATTAGTGGTCCTTCCTTCTGCAGCCTTTCCCCACGGTTCTCACTCACAGGGTACCTGCTATTTCTCTTGAGTGTTCAGTTTCAGTTGTGCTCTGCAGTGCCTCTGGTCAGTGGTGTCTGATTGGTTCAAAGTGAATATTCTCTCACACGCCTGCCTTTTGTTCCGGTGGGGCAGTTCTTACCGAGGAAGTGCTGCTGAAACATGCCTTGCAGGCGGAACACAGAGGAACAAAGTTTGAGTCCAGTGGCACCTTTAAGACCAGCAAAGTTTTATTCAGGATACAGAGGACAAGGACTGCGTGTGTTTCCACGGACCCAACCCAGGAACGAGGAATTCTTTCCCACGCAGGCCCCCCCCCCCCGATCTTCCTGTGTCCCTGCCCTCCCCCTCCGCTGGGGGCCAGGAAGTGCCGCCGGAGAGTAGAGGCAGGAGAGGAGAGCCCTTCTGAGCCCCCTGCCCCCCCCCGGACTGGCCCACAGCGGCGTGGGAGCTTCGTGGGAGCCTCCTCCTCCTCCTCCCCTCAGGGCCTTTCCAGAGAGTGGCGTCCTTTTCACTCCTCTCATTGTCCACAGACTCCCAAGGAGGTTTTGATTAGGGGTTGTCGGCCTTGACCAGGTTTCCATTATACCCTTGGGCTACATCCCCTTCCAGAGCGGGTTTCAATAGTCTTCACTTGGTGGGACTCACATCAGTTTATGGGGTGTCAGAACAATAGAGGGTGGTTATTGTGCCTCTTCTACGGGGCTAGGATAGAGTTCTGAAGCGCCTCCTTAATCCCAAGGGTTAATTTTCTTTTCCATCTTTTAGAGGAGCTTGTCCCAGTCAGTGGCACAGCGTGAGGTCAGAAAAGGCCCCCAGCTTCTTGGCCAGGCCTCAGTCCCGGGCCTCTCTCTGTTCCCTGCGGGCGGACAGACAGTCCCCTCTGGGAGCCTCCGTGGCCGCTCACTGGCCGAAGGGCTGCTTCCAGGGAGCCTCTCATGCAGCACGGGTGGGTGAGGCCAGCGGTTTCTGTCGCCCATCCTGTGCCACGCAGGGGCTGGCCTGGTGCCCCGGAAGGCCTGCCAGCGGGGCAAGAGGCCAGAACTTTCCCCGGGGGCCTCCCAGGGCTGCTGTTCAGAGAGTTACTCACAGCCTCAGCATAAAGGCTCTGAATAGGCTGTGGGGGCAGCAGACTGTCATGACATCGAGGCCCATTCCGGAGCCTATGCAAGTTATCCTATGGAGACCGCAGGCCCCCTGGAGGTCAGCCTACACCTTTGCTTAAACAGTACTGCAGTTTGACTGTGTTCATCTTCATCCTACCCTTCTTGAAGCTCAGGGCACTTGGCATGATTCCTCCCCGGCTCTCACGTCCTCCTCCACATTCCCTTCCAGTGTACGCATGTTCAGCAGCTGAGGTCTGTGAAAGCGAGTCGGTGTAGTAGGTGCTTCTCTCCAGCTCGGGGCGTCCTTCCCCGGGGGCTCTCGGTGTCTCTCTGCACGTGGCTCAGCCTACTGTACCCTCAGTCCTACAGTATCGTCAAGTTATAGATGCACTCTCATCCAGCAGAAGGGGAAATGGAAGGTGTTTGGACCCTGGGTGCTGCAGGGACACCCGGCTGTGCTGTGACGGGGCCACCTTTGAACCGGGTGGCAGATGGCCTTGATTTTATCATGGATAGACTCTTCTTGGTATACAACAGCAGAACATTGGGAAAGCCCCTCCGCCTGGACTGTGCAGCCACTCCCTTCACTGCATCATTAAAAGGGCCTTCTTGGTTCTGTTTGCCTTTAGGGAAAGAGAAGATCAGCCCCGGAAGAGGCGTGGATCACAGTCAAGCTGCCCCAGATAGTGAGTCTGTGATTGTGGCTATGGAGCGGGTTTCTGTTCTTTTTGACAGGTAAGAAATAGTGGATTTTAAAAGCAAACATCGTTACTATTAGTCAGAACACTAGGAAGTTACATTTTATTTTCTACTTGTGAATTGAATAGAAATCCTACAGAGAGACGAAAAACATGCAGTCAGAGTCCTGGCTCTGCCGAGACTCCCGGTTGGGCACGCAGGCGGGTGGGGACCAAGGCCCTTCTTTCCTCTGCCCAAAGGGAGGGGGAAGCCTCCCTGCACAGCCTCGGTCTGGGGACCGAGAGAGGTCAGAGCGCTCTGTGAATTCTTGGTACTGAGTGGGCATTCTCTCAAGCCAGCTGTTCCACAGAGATTAGCTGGTTCTTGACAAATGCTAGTCTTTCTTCTTCCATCATCTGCTGCTTGAAAAAGAACCGTGTAAGACTGCCGTGTGGGTCTCTTACAAACCACGTGCTTTTGTTGTTACTTTATTCCTTGTCTTATCAGTCCCAGCTTAGTTTATTAGATGAATTGAGGTGGGAAGATTGATATAAACACCCCCTCTTAGCTTGAAATCAACCAGTGCTGGTATTATAATTCACAGTGAACTGGGCTTTCCAGCATAGCAGTTTTCCTTTTTGTTTGTGTAATCTCAGACCATCCCTTAATCCTGGCCAGGATGCAGAGACCTGTCTCCTCCGTGCGAGCAGAGCGACATTGTGCTCGTGGGGATGGGGGTAGCAGCCCCCCCCCCCAGCAGCGTACTGGCTGCGTCCTCTGGAGGTTTCTCTGGCCTGTGGGGCTGGCACTTCAGGAGGCGGAAGGGGCTGCAGCTGCACAGTCCCCACGGCTATGCCAAAGGCTATGGGGCAGTCGCCCTTGGGCATTGAGCCCCCGCACATCTCTTTTTTCAGTCAGCTGGTAGACTAGAGCTGTCAAAAATCTGAGCTGGCTGTCCTGGTGTTGATATTGTGTAGCTGTGTTGGTTCAGTTTCCTTCCTGGCTACAAGGCCAAGATCCCTCTGCCTGCGGGGAGGGAGTTCCTCGTGTACCACCAGATGCTTTGCTTCTAGTAGGAAAACGGGGCCCCTGAGAAGTGTCTGCTTTCTAAGCTTTCTAAGCTGGGTGATTCCTAGGATTTCTCCCCCCCCCCCCCCCCCTTTTTCTAGTATTTTGTGCCATCTATCCTGGAAAGCTCAAGTAACTTACAAAAGTAGTAACAAAATATCATAAGAAGCACAGGTATCATGAGCACCATAAGAAGCACCATGGAAGAGCGCACACCGTGCACAAGCAATTTGGTTTAGACGCTTGGGCATACCAAAATAATAAAAAAAGTAATGGGGGCCCATTATTTAAACAGATGTGCCAAAAATGCAGCATCTTAAAAGCCTTTAAGAGTCAACAGTGCCCTGGTGCCTGTGAGGAGAGGCCATCCTTCAGATATGTCTCCCCCGGGGGGGGGGGCTAGGAAGGGAAGCACCCTGCTGCCTTCAGTGGATCTCAGAAGTTCATAGGTAGCCGACAGAATCACTTTAAAATCAGCATAGCCCAGTCGTGTCGGTTCAGCTGAGAAGACGCAGTTTGCACTAGGTAAAAACCACCGTCTGCACTAGTGGAAGTGTCCAGGTTGTAGCTCTACAGAGAGCAGGTGACCGTATTGTCCAGCTGAGAGGGAACCTCCCATCGTTCTCCCTGCCTTCAGCCGTACCTAGAGACGTCCTGTTTTTAAGAGTAATTCTGAACAAGCACATCTTGTGGGCCAAAACATTGACTAGGAAACGCAGGTTCTGTGTGCACAGCCAGCTCTGTTAAGGATCTGGGCCAAAAAGGAATTGTCTTAAGTCTTTCAGGAACGGACATATGCCAAAGAGATTGTCACCATGATTGGAGCAAAGAAGGAAGCCTCCTTGATGGTGGTCATTCACTAGAATGAGTCCCCATCCCACGCCTGCTCCAGCTGGGCTGACTCGTCCATCAGCACGACTGCGGGGAGTGAGACAGACAGGCGAGGACCCCCCTCCTTGTTCAGCTCGCCTGCTCCCCATTTATGGGAAGGGCTGGGATTTCTTCAACTTGTGTCTTGGCGTCTAAGGGCAATGCAAGACCCTGCACGGCTCCAGACTGTTGCTTAGCGAAGCTTCCAGTGTTAATGAGCGGCCGCCCACGGCTGCGAGGGAGCCCTGGTGAGCACTGCCAATGACTACCTACTCTTCTGCCCTTTGTTTGTAGGGTCAGGAAAGGATTTCCCTTTGAAGCCAGGGTAGTAGCTCGGATACTCCCTCAGTTTCTTGATGACTTTTTCCCTCCACAAGATGTAATGAATAAAGTTATTGGAGAATTTTTATCTAACCAGCAGCCGTACCCACAATTTATGGCAACTGTGGTGTATAAGGTAAGATGTAAAAACAAAAAAGCACAGTTTTTCACATTTCCTGTTTTTCTTTGTGTGGCTTCCAGAAAGGTAGAAGTATTAGTCTGTAGCAACAAAATAAAATCAGTCTAGTGATACCCTAAAGACTAACCAAATACACTCTTGTGAGTTAGAGTTCACTTCTGCAGATATATAGGAGGAAATCCATCAAGCCCCATTTTATATACACAACAAAGAAGGTGGTGGTATGGGGAATGTTAGAAAGAGAGGCTGGAACAAAGCAAGATCCTACCTCTGTTTCTAAAATTCCCCGTACCATCACCTTTTTTGTTGTGTATATAAAATGGGGTTGGACCAGGACTAATGGCTATAAACTATAGAAAAGGAGGTTTCATCTAAATTTGCAGAAGAACTTCCTGACTGTGTTGAACACTGGAACAGAGTCTCCCTTACGAGGTGGTGGATTTTTTGTTATTGGAGGTTTCTACAGGGACATTATAGCTGTAGTTCCTGCATTGGCACTAGATGATCACTAGATGATCCTCGTGGTCCCTTCCAGTGATGAATAAGTAAAGGATAATCAGTAGAAAAGAGCAAGAGTCCAGGAAGCACCTTAAAGACTAGCAAAATATGCAGCAGGGTATGAGCTTCCATGAGTCCCTGCTCAATTCTTCAGATACAGCTAGAATGGGAAGAGGAAAACAATTTCAAAGGGAGATTAGAAAGAGAGACTGCTGAATTGCAATTGATAATGAAGCTTAAGACAATGCATCCACCTGGATTGAATTGAGACCTAGGTTTCCTGTCTCATTACCAGTGCTGATATCTGCATGCCTACTTCCCCTCTGCATATCTCACCTAAATCCAGTCACGCCTTCTGTTGTTATTCACCTGCTATTTCATTGTCATTCGGCATCTGAAGTCACTCCACTTCCCAATAAATAGGACAGATGGACTCCCATTCTAGCTGTATCTGAAGAAGTGAGCCAGTGACTCACGAAAGCTCAAACCCTGCCACAGATTTTGTTAGTCTTTAAGGTGCTCCTGGACTCTTGCTGTTGTCTTCGGCTACCCATCTTGATCTAAAGAGTAATCGGTTCACTCAGCAACTTTTCACTGTACCAGTCCACAAACTGCTACTGAAGAGAATCCATCTCCTCAGCCCATCAGCAAACAGTACTCCAACCACCAGTTTGCCTCTACCCAGTGCCACAGAAAGGAGGACTCTACATGGATCTCCAGATAGTAGATAGGCTTGCTGATAGCAGGCACACACTCTACATCCCCCCCCCAGTGCTCCCTCAATAGAACGGCAGGTGTAAAATGGGGGGACATCATACAACACAGTGATATAACTTCCAGGTGAAGACCCAGAAGTAACATCACCATGTTGAGCAACCCTCTAGGAACTCCCTGATCTTTGTGGTCTTTACCATAGAGATTGGGGAAATTCTTACAATGTCACTCTTTAGGAAGTAACATTGCCATGTTGTGTGATGCTCCCCCTCCCTGTGGCCCACCCCGAAATACTTCCAGATCCCGAATGCCACTGTGGGTTTTTATACAGAAAGCTTTTATAGCCGTGCCTAAGCTGAAGTAATTGGTAATTTCCAAGTAGACCCAGTTAAGCAGTGATTCCCACTTTTAATTGTTGTGGACCCATGGTAACATTCTTGCACCTTTCCTATAATTCAAAACCTTTTCAAGGTTTGAATCAAAACATTCTGCATGAGTAAAATTTCCTTACTATAAATGCTTCATAAACATTAATTAGCTGATGAGTTCAATGAATTTTCTGTGATTGGCTTGTTTAGTCCCCCATTGTCTTGGGCGTGCATTTATTTTTTATCCCTTTGGAGTGCCCTTTTAGTGAAACCCTTAAATTAAAAAAACAAAACAAAAACTGCAGTGGACAATGGGGGAAGTGTTCCCTCTAAGCTGAGTTAGTGAGAGCTAGCTCACAGATCTTCGACGTGGTCTCTGTGCTTCACACACATGGGATTCAGTGCGCACACGCTGGATCGATCGGCATTGCCGCAAGCTCTTCAATGGATTTTCGTGCCTAGACCTCGGGTATGTGCAGGAACCCCACCGCGCATGCCCAGAGGGGAGGGCATGGACATCCCGCCAGTTCCTTTCTTACCGCCGTGTTGGAAAGACCTTTTCTCCGTCGGTCTGATCGGTTCACTATTTTTGGCTATTTGCCTCACGGCTCTTTGGATTTTTTCCTCACTTTTCTCCTTTTTTATTGATTATCCTTTGTTAAACTAAACTTTAAAAAAAAAACCGCCCTAGACGTCCGTAAGAACTCTAATACCAACATGGGACGTCGCATGCTATCTTCGGCTACGCAGTAAAGGACCTGCCAGGACCCTCCTCCAGGTAGGCCACTGCTCGCTAATCTCCCATGGGTGTGAAGCACAGAGACCATGTCGAAAATAAACAGGTTGCTTACCTGTAACTGATGATCTTCGAGTGGTCATCTGTGCATTCACACCGTCCACCCTCCTTCCCGGCTGCTGTCAGCTTCTACATTTTCAATAGGGGTTGATTTGCGGCGGTTTGAAGGAACTGGTGGGATGTCCGCACCCTCCCCTCTGGGCATGCGTGGTGGGGTTCCTGCGCATGCCCGAGGTCTGGGCGCGAAAATCCGTTAAAGAGCTTGCTACAATGCCGATCGATCCAGCGCGTGCATACTGAATCCCATGGGTGTGAATGCACAGATGACCACGCAACGATCATCAGTTACAGGTAAGCAACCTGGGTTTTTTTAGCCTCGGGCTCACACATTTTTGTCTTAGCTCAGGAAGGAGGGCTCCAGAGCAAACTAATTTATGCAGTAGCCAAATCACTCGCTCACAACTTTAATGCATGCTTTGTGGGGAAGGCATTTGATAATAAATAAAAAATAAATAAATGCCAGTAGCTCACAAAATAGAATTTTTGCTCACAAGACTCCACAGCTTAGAAGGGAGCATTGGATGGGGGGTTAAAGATAACACAGGAAAAAGTTTTTGTAGGAGAATATATACCGTGACGATAGTTAAGGTCAGAAAAGGGTATTTCTGTGAAGTAGGAGCTACTTCTCTATGGCCCTGAGCAGCCCTGTGGGGGAAGAAATCATCCTCTTAGCCAAGCGGGGGGGGGGGGTTGCAGTCGGCTGGTGATTTCTTGTGACACCCGGTTGCAAATACTGAGCATGCATTTAATGCAAATGCAGCTCATGTGTGTAGAATTTAGTACTGGGCTCAAGAGTCAAAAGGATCTTAACATCAGAACGGGCATTCTTCAGAACTTCGGTTTCTGAATTTCCGAGATGAGCATGCAAGTTGGTGGCCAGTGCTCAGTGGTGTCTCAGGAGCGGAAGAAAGAGCTGAAGAACATTTCCAGTAGGGAGGCCCAGAGTCCTCCCACTTGGGTTTTGTTCCCTTTCTGCTCCTGGGGATTCACGTCAACAATTTTCTGTCAAAGTTTATAAACTTTGAGGAGTGGAATCACATGAGTAAATTCCCCCATCTACATTTTTTACTCTTCCCCGTCTCCAGTGTCAACAGTGTTTGCAGACACGGTAGTGAGTGAAGAGGTTAGGTGCCATGGTTTAGGTATAGCAGCAAAAATGACCCCACATAGCTTTTCTTGAAGCTTCCTTGTGTGTCCACCAAATGCAAATCTCAGGGAAGTTGTTTTGTTTGTTTTTTCTTGAGCTCCCTAGTTGCAATTCAGGCATCTCTGAGAAAACTATCCAGGCATTCATTTAATGTAAATTAGATGATTTTTCAATATGCTTTATGATTTTAGTAGCGCATTACGGAGCACTTTTCCAGGGTGCCTTAACTGTGAAAATGTGTCTGTAGTAACATTAAACAAAATCCCCATTATCCACCAAGCATAGACCCTGGGATGCCTTAGGGAAACTTTTCACTGTGATCCCTAAATCATGGCATCATGGAAGTACACAGCTCTGACACTTCAAAAAATATGTATTCAGGATTTCTCCACAGGTGAGAGAGTGGCAAAATGGGTTCTTTAGAAGTGTCAGTTCAGTTGGATGGCTGAGATTTGATCTGGTGAGTGATGTGAAGGAGGGGCTTATTCCTTTGGGGAATCTGACACAATCTGTTTTTGCCATCCTTCCTGGCTCCCAGAGGGGTTAGAGTGCCCTGCCAAAAACAGAACAAATGCGAGAAGAAGCATATAGTCCACCATTCAGCCATACCTACCTAAAGTCTGTGGGTCAGCTGGTGTGTTTGCTCTTTGGTGTAGAGATGCTCAGCCTGCTTTGAGCTTTAGCCCCAGTTCAAGTTTTTTCCACCTTTGTGGGACTTCAGGAGGCTTCCCAAGCTAATTCTTAATCAGAACTGTAGTGGTGTGAAGTGCTAAAATCTCTTCTGTGAAGTGCTCAAATCACCTCTCCTATCTCAGTAACTCTGGCAGCCTTGGGAGACAGACCAGTATTATTAATGGCATCATACAATTAGGTCAGGCAGGGGGAGAGTGAAGTCATGGCTGACCTAAGCTTTGAATAAGGAACTTCAGAAGCACGCCTTTTTGCCCCTAGTTTAGCATTGAATACATCTGTAGCCTGTGACCTGCATGTTCTCTTCTTGGCAGGTATTTCAGACCTTGCACACGACTGGCCAGTCGTCCATGGTCCGTGACTGGGTGATGCTGTCGCTCTCCAACTTCACTCAGAGAACACCTGTCGCCATGGCCATGTGGAGTCTGTCTTGCTTTTTTGTCAGTGCTTCCACCAGCCAGTGGATTTCAGCGATGTATCCTTTGCAGTTCAGCGTATAGTTTCTGTCGATTGTCAGGGACAGGGAAGCTTCTTCCCGGCAGCTTTCAGAGGCACCTTGTTGGGGTGCCTCCTCACTCTGCAGCTTCCCCCTCCCGCCCGCCCTCATTTAGCGGATAAACAAGATCTCTGCAGCGCTTGTCCCTAAGTCCAGTGGATCTTTAATCATCTTTCACTCTAAGGGTACTTTTAAAATTTCTCCTTTTAAGCCTCAGTTGAATGAAGGGCTCATTGGCAGGACGAGGAGCTTAAACTTTCTTTGCCTTCCTGCTCTTTGCTGCTGTCCTGCTGCCGTAACACACACACACCCTGGAAAAGAATTCCCACAGCCTTCAAATGACTCTGAATCCTAAATCGCTTTTCATTGTCATTCCTCACTCTTTCTTATGCCCCAGAGCACCCAACTTCCACGTGGCGCAAGACGCCTTAGGAAATGGCACCTGGGAGGGTGACCTTGCCTGTGCCTGCTACTCTGGGCATGCTTGAAGTGCCTGCTAATGGGGTCCAATCAGCACATGGGGGTGGGCCGAAAAAGGGGCTGCCATATCCTCACATCCAGGGAGATCTAGGTGACAGGAGGTGCAATGCTTATTATGGGCTCCTAGAAGCCACACAAGTCAAAGCATAAAGATGGGCAGAAACAAAGGTAAGTGCCGCAGCTGCTTGGGACAGGTGTGATGAACAGGAGCCCTGGAAGCTGGTTTTGTTCCTCCGTCCTTCATCACACCTGGAAGGAATGAAGTAGGGAGGGGACTCTGCCTGCATGAGCAGGAGTGCCGCTGGGGCCCACCACCACCCGGTGCCCCTTGTGGTACGGGGGGGGGGGGCTCCAGCATTTTTGGCACCACAAGCAAAGTACAGGTTCCCCCACACACACACATGCACGCACGTGCACACACTTTAATTTCTGGGCAGCACAGTTTGGGTTCATGACAAATAGCCTACTGTTTACTTTTACTTTTGGGTTTTTGGTCACATTACGGCATTTATCAATGTTAATGTACTACCAGGTGCTTTGAACATTTCTTAAAAGACATCATTCAGATGTAAAAAAGGCTTTATTGTTTTATTTATACAGAATGCTTCTGCCACGATCTGAGTTTATTTGAGGTTTGTTGTTGAGTTTTGTACCCAGGGTGCATAAGTCTTAATGGCTGACATTATCTAGTGTAATTGGTTGTGTGTGGATTTTGTTGCAAGGTGCCTTGTTTATGTTTATATAGAAAGGTGGAGTATAAATCTTCTAATAGATAATTGTATTTCAGACATCTGTCATTTTGACAACTGCCCTGTAAGGTAGGCCAGTATTGTTATCCTCAGAGATGGGAGCAGAGGCAGAGAAAACAGCTGCATGCCAGAAGTAGGGAAGTTTGGTAGTTGCTGGGACCCTGGCGGAGGACGCGATGCCTGGTCAGAACCTGCTTCTGTCTCCAGGGTGCTTATTCGGGGGGGGGGAGTTGCCCGTTCCCCCTTAGCTCTGGAAAGCTTCTCCTGAGTAGACCTTCTTGCTTTCTGAGAGGTAGTGGCTGCCTTGGGGTTTGAACCCGGGGCACTCTGGCTGTACCAGGGTTGAACCAGGGACTCTCTACGACTCAAACTAGATTTCGTCAGCATTCGATCGTTCTTCTCTGGTGCTTTCTTTCTAACCAAAAACAGGTTGGCCAGTCTGTAATAGCATTCTCCTTCCTGCCGTTTTCCCCAGTCAGAATACCCACGCACGCACGCACGCACGCACGCACATAGGGATCGAGTGGGTGTGATTTTGACCCAAAAAGCCGTTTGCCACCACGTGCCATGCCCCTTGGCAGTCCACAGCCCCATTGTCCCTGGAGGAAGGAGGCTCTGCAGGTGGGGTGGGCGAGCTGGTGCTGATCTCCTGGACTAGCATTCCAGAGTGCAGGGGGGGGGCCCACCCCACCACCCCACCCCACACACCCTGCTCTCTCCCCTCCGCCGGCCCCCTTCACACTCTCCGCTGAGGCGGAAACCCACAGAAGTGCTGGGGAGCTCAGGAAGGCTCAGGCAACGCTGCCTGTCGGGCGACAGGGCTCAGCAGCCCAACGGGCACTTTAAATAATCATTGTTTTTTCACTCGAGTGAAAGTGCATGTGAATCTCCATGCTTTAAGTGGCACTTCAAGTCTTCTGCCCAAGACTGAATCATGAACCTGCTTCAAAACTCACTTTTGCCCAAAAGTTGCTGGCTGGCCATAGGGAAGCCGCCCCCTCTCCGCCTCTGCCGCCTGCCGCGGAGGATAAATCTGCCAGCTTCATGCGCAGGGTGGTTGTAAGGATGACGGAGGGGATGCCCTGGAAGGCCTTTGGACCTCGCCTCTTAGCTCTGCCAGCATAGGACTTTTAAACTGTAAGGGGAAGATGCTGGGCTTTGTGTTCCTCTGACTTCCGCCATTGCAATAAAAAGCATGGAGATAAAGGGGAGAGCTCTGCTGGTTGAGTTTCTGCCTGCCAGTAGCCATTGAAGACACAGGATCCCTGCTAGGGGGCAGGATTAGCAACCCTGCTGCTTCTGGGAACTCAAGAGTCCTACCTCTGGCCTCTGCCTGCATTTAAATGCTCTAGGCAAATGCGGCTCTTTTGCAGCTGTGAGAGGGAAACGCCTTCCCCGACAAGGGTCCTGGAGTCATGGCTCAGAGGAGTGGTAGAAAGACCCCCTTCTGTGGCTGATCCACTTTAGCGACATTCCTGGGGACCCCTCCCCCTGTGATTTCTTTGGGCACGGCTGCCTGCCTGCCTGCCTGCCGAGGGGAGAGGGGTTTCTTCTGCCTTTGCTCAAATGAAGACGGAAGCAAGACAGCCAAGGGCAGAGGATCTGCCTGGCGCAACCGTTGCCACTCTT
>NW_015172038.1:12742-39950 GCF_001447785.1 Gekko japonicus | reverse complement strand
GGGGGGGGCTCAGCAGGCAAGCAAGGGACCCACTGATGGCACGCTGACCCCTGGCCGCCTCCCCAAGCAGGCCCTTTTGTGTCCTTTCCTCTTCCTGGAGGAGGAGTGGGGATCCCCTGAGGAAGGGCCGAGGCTGGAGCTGGTCCCAGTAGACTCAGCACCTGCTCAGGCGGCCACAGAGGAGCTCAGTCTGAACAAGTAAAATGGGCCTCTCCAGAGTCATAGGGCTGTTTATTTTCTAGGTTTTGCTTTCAGAGGAAGTTGTTCTTTTGAGACCGGCATTGTTCAGAGGAAGTTGTTCTTTTGAGACCGGCAGATTAACCCAGTGCTTTTCAGGCACAGTTTGGTTCTGAATCATAGAGTTGGAGGGGCCCTCCAGGGTCATCTAGTCCAAGCACCTGCACAATTCAGGAAATTCACAAATACCTCCCCCCAATCTTGCTGGGATTCTGTCACAGCTAGAAGAAGAGTTCTTTCTGACTTCAGGACAGATATGGGAGCTCAGGGGGAAGTACACACACACACACACACACACCTTGGGTGTCTTTACAGGCCGATCCTGTCTGCTTCCCAAAAGTGAAGGCCGGACCACATTAGGACCTTCACAAATATTCTGCGGAGCATGTCCAACGCAGAGCTATAGCACTGGGTTCTCTGAATGCAAGTAGACCTTCCACTACATTGGGTTTCTTTATGGTTGTATGTACAATAACATTTAATTTTTGATCCTAATCCTCTGGGGAGTGGTATGATTAAAGATTCTGACATGTTATATAAAGCTTTTCGGGGCGGAGGGTTTGTGTGTGTGTGTGTGTGTTTGCATGTTACATCCTTGACCTCCTGGTTAGTCTTCCACATATTATCAGCAGAATGGGAAAAATGGAGCAAGTGGACATAAACCTCTTCTGCTTGGTGGCCATAGACTTCTACAGGCACCAGATAGATGAAGAACTGGATCGTAGAGCCTTTCAGTCTGTGTTTGAGGTGGTCGCAACCCCGGGGAGCCCGTATCACCGCCTGCTCACGTGCTTGCAAAACGTGCACAAGGTGGACGCAGCGTGCTGAGGCCCCGTCTGAAGCCGCCGCAGCTGGGGTTCCTGGGCCCGGGAATCTCGGTGCTTGGCTGTCCCTCGGTATTCCTGGATTCATCTCATCACATCTCTTGCCAACAAAAGTATAGTTTTATCCAGAGAAATGTCTACTATGTGCATTTGTGTATATAATGTATATGTAAAATTATAAATGTGATTGCATTTGATGTATACAGAGGTGTATATTTGTATTTATTAAACTGATAGATTTAAACCTGTTCCTGTTCTTAGACCAAACATTATTGCATCTGACCATAATTTGATTAAAAAGTTATAGACCTATAGGTTGTCTTGTCTTTTCATTATTGCGAAAATCAAACTGAGAAAGACAGCTTTGTAGTAAAATTAGCTCACTTGAATGATCCTTCTCTTTTCTGGGATTGGGGGAAGGGATGGTTGGTTTGAATTCATATTGAAAATGTATTTGGAGTTTTAAAAAACCTATATTCAACGTGGTCTCTGTGCTTCACACCCATGGGATACAGTACGCCTGCGCTGGATCGATCGGTATTGTAGCAAGCTCTAACGGATTTTCGCGCCCAGGCCTCAGGCATGCGCAGGAACCCCACCACACATGCCCAGAGGGGTGGGCGTGGACATCCCGCCAGTTCCTTTCTTTCCGCCGCGCTGGAAGCACCTTTCCTTGGTCAGTGAGATTGGTAGCTGTTTTTCCTCAGAGGCTCTTCGGATTTCTCTTCAGATTTTTCTTTGTTTTTCATCCTTTCCTTCGCATCTTCAGTTTTTTGTCTTAAAAAAAACCCCAAAGCATTATTTAGTTTCGAGGGGGACGTTTTGTTTTACCTTAGTCTGGTCTTCGGCCTCCCCCCCCCCCTTTCTTCTCCATCTTGTTTATTTTATGGAGAAAAGGTGGGGCTTTTTCAGACTTTGTAAGGGGTGCGGCAGTAAGCTCACTCCGCCTGATGGACACACCCTCTGTAATTTTTGTCTTGGTGAGACGCACCAACCAGAGTCCTGTCGACACTGTGCCAAGTTTTCCAATCAAACTAGGAAGAATCGAGCGGTGCGTCTCCGGGTGGCGTTACTAGAATCGGCGCTAAATCCTGCTTCCATCATGGATCCAGATGTACCGGTGAGACCATCGACATCGACGGCTCTGGCGTCGAAGTCCTCGTCCGACATCGTCCAGTCGACGTCAAAGCGTCCAGCACTGACGGCGCAGTCTTCGGAGTCCACTGCCATGAAAAAGAAAAAGGAGAAATCGGGTAAAGAGCACAAGTCCGCCAAAAAGGGTTCCTCCAAGGCCCTAAAGGCGTCAAAGTCTGGAAAACTCACGAGTCCTGCACCGGGTCTCTCTAGGCAGGACCATATCAAGCCTGCGCTGAAAGCACTGCACTGGCTGCCAATAGCATACTGGGTTTGCTTCAAAGTGCTGGTTCTTACCTTTAAAGCCCTATGTGGCCAGGGTCTGGCATACCTGAGGAACCGCCTTTCCCCATATGTTCCCCCAAGGGAACATCTCCTGGTAACCCTAGGCCCCCAAAATACCAAACTTGCTGCATCCAGGGCCTTTTCGGTGGCGGCTCCTTCCTGGTGGAATGAGCTCCCGGAGGAGATCCGGGCCCTGTGGGACCTTGCGCAGTTCCATAGGGCCTGTAAGATGGAGCTCTTCTGCCAGGCTTTTGAGTAGGAGCCGCCGCCACCATTGTACCATCACCACACCACCACCACCAATTGGAGTGGGTACCATCGGAGAGCAAGATGGCCCTGGGATGAGGAATGGATGGCAGTGCTGTCTGGAACTTACTTTGTTGTTCTTGGACCATCTTTACCAGAACCCCATCTTGTTATTAAGGACTTTTGTGACTTTATATGTGTCTCATTTGTTAGCCGCCCTGAGCCCGTTCCGGGGAGGGCGGGTTATAAATCTAATATGGACGGCTTCAAAAGGGAATTAGATAAGCATATGGATCAGAGGTCCATCAGTGGCTATTAGCCACAAGGTATAGATAGGGACTCTGGGGCAAGTGATGCTCTGTCTTCTTGGTGCTTTGGGGGGTCAACCGTGGGAGGGCTTCTAATGTGCTGGCCCCACTGGTGGACCTCCTGATGGCACTGGTATTTCTGGCCACTGTGTGACACAAAGTGTTGGACTGGATGGGCCTTTGGCCTGATCCAACATTGGCGTCTCTTATGTTCTTAATAATAAATAAATAAATAAAATTGGATCCAAGTAGATCTAAGTTTCTATATACCAACCATCACTACAGGGATTGTAATTGCTGTTCACTTAGTCTATTGGAGGGAGGGCTTCCTAATAGCCTCAGGCAGACATTTTTTGTAATGCAGAAGCCACCGCAGAGAATGCACATGAAGAGGCAGTGGCTGATTTTCCCTACTTGCCAGGTAACTGCTCCAGAAGGCTTTGCTCCAATGAGTGGAGCTGTCACAATGGAACATAGCAGGAGAGGCGGTCCCGCAGGTGTGTGGGTCCAATGCTAGATGCCTTGAATTGAACCCAATAACGGATCAGTAGCCAACGGAGTGTTTGCAGAGTGGGAATGATATGCAGATTCTGCTTGTTGCTTGATAGTAGCCAAGCAGTGGGATTCTGTACTGACGAGTTTGTGTTGTCTTTAAGTGCAGGCCCATGTACAGTTTGCTACAGTAGTCTAGTCTCAAGGAAACACTACCACGGGTCCACATGGCCAGGGCAGCAGAGTCAAAGTAGGGGCCATTCTCCCTCTGAGGTGGAGGCCATCTTGTGGGTGATTCCCATCCATCATCCAGGGGGGCAGGAACTTCAAACAACTTCCTGTTTCCTGTGGTGGGAGTCACCCCTAGCTCAGTTCTTTTCCTGCCTCTAGAGGGAGAGCAGCTAGCTAGGCTTTGCCTATCTTTTCATCAGCTTTTCAAATACTACCTTCTCTTTCTAAAAATTTCTTTTTCATTTCTTACTTAGTTTCCATTTCTTCTACTTCTCAGGAAAAAAAAACCCCTCTCTGTCGCTTTATTCCTCCCCCCCCCTCTCCTGCCCTTTGGCTATAGGAGGCGTTTTTACGACTGCAGCTCCTTGCCTAACGCTGCATTCTAAGGTCCGCTTAAGAGCGATGGACCGAAACTTATCTGAAGACAGTTTTCTCTCCACCCTGGTCAATGACTCTGCTGGAAAGGAGCGCGCGGCTTCAGCGGCTCAGAAGAAGCAGACGGCGCCACAATCAGGAAGCGTCGGAGAAAAACTGCGCCAAAAAGAAAGCTGCAAAGAAGGCTGCGCCACCCGCGGCGGCCATTTTGAAGCAGTTAGACACTCATGCTTCCGTATCGGGGGGCTGTTCACAATGCCTATCCCCATTAACCAAGCCCGCTAACGCACATGGGCATCGTTATGGCTCCACTGCCGCTATGAGCCAGGAGGAAGTCGAGGTGGATGACGGAGGAGAGGAGGACGAAGAGGACTCATTAACTGATGATGTACATGACCGCGGTTTCCCCACCCTGTCCTCTGATGCTATGTCCTTTTTGAGAAATGCCATAAGGGAGGAATTAGCCCGATCCCGGGGAGGGGATAAAAGACCCAGGTCACCTTCTCCTTCAGAATTATTTAACCTAGACAGGCGCAAACATGCATCTTCTGAACCCAATAAGGCAGCAAAAATAGGCGGTACCTCACATATTTTAATGCAAGAGCCCCCGGAAGAGGACTGCTTGTCCCAAGTCTATAGTGTGGAGGAGGAAGGTGATTTTTCCTCAGATAACGAGGAGGAAAAAGATAAGAAGCCTAGTGCTTCAGAGCAGTCTCACCGTTTCTTCAAAGGAGAAGATCTTTCATATCTTTTATCCAAAACATTGTCAGCATTGCATATTCAAAACACCCACCCTTTGGCTAACAAAGGGGAAGGAAAAACTGAAGGGGAGGGAGACGAAATGACAGATGAGTTTTTTTCACCAGTAGATTATTCAGAACAGGCCTTTCCCTTCCCTGACTTCTATGTCAGGAAAATTAAAGATGAATGGCAAAGGCCCATGTCAAATAAATCATGTCCACCTTCCATTAAAAGGTTATACCCTACTACCTCTCTGGCCTCTAACATCCTACAGATACCAATAGTGGATGCGCCAGTGGCAGCATTACAATCCTCTGGCTTAATCTCAGAGGAAGGCTATGGCAATCTGCGCAATAATCTGGACAAAAGAGCAGAGTTTGCTCTCAAGAAAACACATGAGGCGAATGCATTTGCAATAAAGTCCTCCGCGGCAGCTTCTACAGTGTCGAGGGCAGCCATAGTGTGGATGAGAAAATTAATACAGATGTTGCCAGAGAACAATCCGAGATTAATGGAAGGGGCCACCAGAATTTTAAAAGCCATCTCATACACGGCTGACGCTACTCTAGATTCTATGGTTTCTTCATCCAAAGCCATGGCAGCCGCAACGGCAGTACGACGCTTAGTATGGCTGAGGTCCTGGCCAGTGGACTATCAGTCTTAAGGCAATCGTTATAGCTTACCCTTTTCAGGGTGATAAGCTTTTTGGAGAACCATTAGAGAAAATTCTGGTAGAAACCAGAGATAAAAAGAAAGCACTCCCCAAATTCGTAAGATTAGGAGAAAAACCTTCTACATCTTTTTCCTTTCATTCTCAACACACACTCCCGAGATTTCACCAGGAGAACAGACGGGCACCATGGGGTGGCAACTACAATAACAACTACAACAACAGGCAATCCTTTCGTAGAGGATCAAACAGCAACAGATTCTCAAGGCCAAACTTCCTTAGACAAGACAAGGGACAAAAACCCTAAAACCCCAAGAGCGTGACTACACTCAGTCACCAGTAGGGGGCTGCCTCGCCCAATTCAAGGAGGCTTGGATCGAATCACAACCAAACCCCTGGACATTAGGAGTAATAACCGAAGGCTACAAATTAGAATTCAAGAAAATCCCCCCTCCAAAGTTTATAGTTTCTCCCGTGTCCAAAAACAGTACAAAAAGAAACAGAACTTGGTCTGCAGTAGCACATTTATTAAACATCAAAGCCATAGAACCTGTGTCCCACTTCAACAACAGGGACGGGGCATTTATTCAATATTCTTTACAGTCCCCAAGAAGTCGGGAGATTGGAGGGCAATTTTAGACCTAAAATTCGTAAACAAATTTATCGTCCCCAAGCACTTTCGCACGGAAACGATGAGGTCAATTGCAGAGTCACTCCAACCACGGGAATTTCTAGTCTCACTAGACCTAACAGAGGCTTATTTACATATTCTAATCTTTCCCCCGCACAGGAGGTTCTTGCGTTTCTGTCTGGGAGACCATCACTTCCAGTTTCGAGCTCTTCCCTTTGGACTTGCATCAGCTCCCAGGGTATTCACGAAGATCTTGATTCACCCCATTGTAGTCCTACGAAAAATGGGAATACACATCCATCCGTATTTAAACGACCTGTTAATCAGATCAAAGACACGGGAAAGGTCAGTATTAGACACACAAAGGACACTTCAATGTCTACAACACTTTGGTTTTCTAGTGAATATGAACAAAAGTTCCCTGACTCCATCTCAGTCTCTGAATCACTTGGGAGTCATCATAAACAGCAAATCAACATCCCTGTACTTACCCATGGGAAAGATCCAAAAGATAAAATCATTAGCCCTCCAGATCATCAAGGCAAGAACATTGTCCCTATCCATCCTAACCAAGTTAATGGGAATGATGGTGGCATCGTTCGATACCCTTCAATGGGGAAGATTCCACTCAAGACAACTTCAGTTGTTTCTAAGACCATATCAAACCTCGATAACTTGGAAGATGGACATCTCCCTGAAGGTCCCGATTCAAGTGAAGTTGAGTCTGCATTGGTGGACAAAAGATTCCAATCTCTCCAAAGGAAAATCATATTGGATTCAAGAGCGGAATCAGATGTTCACAGACGCAAGCTTAACAGGATGGGGAGCCACGATCCAGAACCAACTGCACAGGGAAAATGGACGAAGCTGGAGCAGACCCCTCCAATCAACTTACTGGAGCTTCATGCAATAAGACTTGCTCTTCTATGCTTCTCATCTCAGATCAGAGGAACTCATGTTCTTATTCGCATGGACAACATCTCTGCGAAGGCCTACTTGAACAAACAAGGAGGATCCAGATCTCCAATGCTACACAGAGAAGCAGTGAAGATAATGACCTGGGCAGAATCAAACTTGGCGTCCATGCAAGCAGAACATGTGCAAGGAACGATGAATCTTCAAGCAGACTGGTTGAGCCGTCAAACAATTCAGAAAGGTGAATGGTCAATCAACAAGAAAATATTCCAGTTCATAACACACAGTATGGGCACTCCCATAGTGGAACCTATTTGCAACAGCCAACAATGCCCAACTAACAAGGTTCTTCACAAGATTCTTTCATCATCAAGCAGAAGATACGGACGCCCTAACGGCCCAGTGGCCCAAGGGTCTTTTATACGCCTTTCCACCGTTACCGATATTACTTCGGTTTCTGCGAAGAGTAAGCATATTAAAAGCCGAAGTCATTGAAATAGCTCCATATTGGCCGAGACGTCCATGGTTCACTTTCTTGCAGGAGATGGCGACAACCCCTCCTCTAGTGTTACCAATCTCTCCGGACATGCTGATTCAAGGGCCCTTTTGGCACCCGAGTCCGGAATGGTTCAAACTAGCCGCGTGGAAATTGAAAGGAACCGGCTAAGAAAACTTGGATATAATCAGAAGGTAATAGAGACTATTCTAACATCACGTAAACCTTCTACGGTGAGGATTTACAACTATACTTGGAAAGTGCGATGGTCAAGACGAAAGAAAGTGGATCCTTTACGCCCCAACATAAGTTCCATTCTAGAATTCCTCCAAGACGGCTTAGACACCGGGCTCAGGGTGGCAACACTCAAGAGACAGATCGCAGCTCTATCCACAGTTTTGTCTCACTACAAAGACTTGCCGGTTTCTCAGCATCCACATATTCAACGTTTCCTAGAGGGAGCTTCTTTCAAGTCACCTCCAACCCAGCATAGATTTCCTACTTGGAAACTGAATACGGTACTCAATGCCTTAGCTAGAAGTCCGTTTGAACCTTTGAAGGAAATACCTCTAAAATTTTTGAGAATGAAAGTGCTATTCTTGGTGGGAATCACCTCGGCTAGACGAGTTTCCGAGCTAGGTGCCTTTTCCATCAGGTCGGATCTTTGCATATTCCATAAGGACAAAGTCGTCCTCAGAACAGATCCCACTTTCTGTACCAAAATTAATACCAACTTCCACAACTCTCAAGAAATCTATCTGCCATCTTTTTGTCCGAATCCGGCACACCCCAAAGAAAGGCTTTGGCATACTCTAGATGTTCGCAGGGCACTTAAATGCTACATACACAGAACGGCTTCCATTAGGAAAACTGAGGCACTATTAATATTTCTCCTCTGCATACGGGAAGAAAAATGTCCAATTCTACGTTGAGCTCAACTGTCAAAGCTTGTATCGCAGAGGCATATAAAAGTTCCAAGCAGCAGATTCCTGCAGGTATCACGGCGCATTCTCTGTGCAGTGCGGCCACTAATGCAGCGTTAAATAATAGAGCATCACTAGAAGAAATTTGCAAGGCTGCAACGTGGTCATCGTTGTCGACTTTCATCAGACACTATAAAATTAACGTGTATGATTCGGCAGATGCGGCCTTTGGGAGGAGAGTACTGCAGTCTGTACTTTCACATGATGACGACCACCCGCCCAAAAATTAGGGACACTGCTCGTGGAGGTCCCACAAGATGGCCTCCACCTCAGAGGGAGAACGACCATTGGTACTTACCGTGAGGGGTCCTTCTCCTCTGAGGGTTGGAGGACATCTTGGCCCTCCCGGGTCGTCATCATGCGTGAGTATACTTGCCTTCATTCCTTGAGTTACCTTGTTTTTTGTTTCCATATTATTGTTAAAACCTTTATCTGTAGAGAGAAGCAAGTTATAACTTCTTCCTGTTCTTAGCATGTGGTTAAGTTTTTTACAGTTAACATATTTTTGAGATTAATACTCTAGGAGCACCCGAACTGAGCTAGGGGTGACTCCTACCACAGGAAACAGGAAGTTGTTTGAAGTTCCTGCCTCCCTGGATGATTGATGGGAATCACCCACAAGATGTCCTCCAACCCTCAGAGGAGAAGGACCCCTCATGGTAAGTACCAATGGTCGTTTTCTGAGCCAAGTGGAATTAGTAGGTAGGATGCGTTTTTTGCAGCTGCATTAGCTTGTTTCTCTGGCAGTAAAGCTGGATCAAGTATCCCCCCGTGGGCTGTTCACAGAGTCAGCGAGGGTCAGCTGAACCCCATCAAAAGTGGGGAGTACCATGTCCTTTGGGACCTTGGCTTTCCCAGGCAACATTACCTCCATTTTGTCAGGATTAGTCCCTCAGCACTGACTGATCTGAAGTGCTCTGAATTCTTAGAGTCTGCTTCAAGTGAAGGAGACGGCTTCTGAGATTCAGACTCTGACACGGCATCAGATTCTCTCCTCGTTTTTAAGTTATCTGACGTAAACTCACCACCTCCTTTGGAAGACTTACAAATGTACTCTGAACAGCTTGTAAGAATGGCTGATGTGTTAAGTCTTGGCATCCAACAGTGGCAGTGTCGGATCCAGTATTCCAAGTTGCAGATACTGATGACCACAGTCCAGACGCATTGTCTGTTGCCAGCATTCCTGCAACTTATGAAGGAGGGATGGAATAAGACTTCATGGGCCCTCCCATGTCAAGAAGATTGGGAAGGATGCACAGCAAGAGTTTTGTTCCTTCCAGTTCCAAATTCTGTGGTTGCAGAATCCTCCCATTCGAAGGGCAAGCAGAGATTATTTATTTATTTATTTATTTAAGCTGCTTAAAGTGGCTGACAGTTTATACTCAGAATAAAACTCTGTTGGTCGTAAAGGTGCCATTGGGCTCAAACTTTGTCCTATTGCTTCAGACCAACACGGCGAGTTGGTGACCCACCTAGATTTATATCTCAGTAATACTAAATACACTGCTTCAATGTGCCATGGGGTTGGCAGTACAGGTAAAAGACTTTAAGCTTGCTAAACAACAGCTGAACAAATCCAACCATATGGCTGACTGCAGATTTTAAGTGCTAGCAAGCTCAGCCTCAACAGGCATGCTTCGTTGCATTCTACCACCCTTCCCAGGAAGGCAAAAGCCCTGATACAAGATCTGCCCGTTGATGGAGAAGGGCTGTTCAGTAATAAGGAAGATGATATTGTAGAATGCATACAAAAGCTTCATTCTATTGCTAAATCTATGGGAGCTGTTGCCACTGTCCTCCAATCTATACAGACCTAAAAGCAGTGGTGTCAAAATCATTTGTTACAAGGGTTGGATCTGACATAAATGTCACTTTGTTGGGCCGGGCCATGTATGCCATAAAACATAATGCCAGGTACCAGAGATATAAACTATAAAAAGGACAGAACTTGTTACGCTGTGAGTTGGTCTATCCTCACTGCAAGGCCGGGCTGGGAGGAGGGTCCAAAGGAAAACCCACATGGATGAACTAGAGAGACAGCAGTGCAGCACTGGGCAGACGCTCCCACATTGCTTGACTGTGGTAGATGTGGTTCCGCCGTGCTGAAGCCATGATTGGAGTGGCTCCGCCCACTCCCCCTGAGCAGTCTCTTGTTCTCTCCCTTGCACTGGTTGCTTGCGGGCCACATAAAAGCCCTTGGGTGGGCTGGTTCCAGCCCCCAGGCCTTATGTTTGACACCCCTGCCTAACAGCCATGCTGGATCAGACCAAAGGCCCATCAAGTCCTGCGTTCTGTTCACACAGTGGCCAACCTTTAGGAAGCCCATTAACAGAAAGACTTTAACGGCATTATCCTACCTGTGCTCCCCAGAAACTGATTGAAAGAGACATACTACCTCTGGTGCTGGAGGGAGTAGATAACCATCATGATTAGTAGCCACTGATAGTCTTCCATTAATTTGTTCACTCCTTTTTTAAAGCCTTCCAAGTTGGAGCCTGTGGCAATCATCCTTAGAAGTCCCGCCTCTTCTCCAAGGATCTGAGCCAATCCTTATGATTTAGGCCTCATGCAAATCCAAGGGATGGTCAGCCAATCAGAGCCCATGGGACTCCACTGGATGGGAGGGGGTGAAGAAACTTTTTTTCCTTTTGGAATGGGATTTCATGGCTCTGGAGTGTCAGCCAGGCTTTTATTGGGCTTTTAATTAGGGTTTGGGGGTTGGCTGAGGGAAGAAAGCTTATTTTAGTGTGACAAATAAGTATCCTGTTCAGAGCCTCTCATTCCTACCTGGTGTGTTGGCAGGTTCTGTGGCCAGGCGTGCTCTGGGAGAGAAAAGAGCAGCCTGGAACCTGCTGAGGGACCCACCAGTCCAGAGGGAGGGGGAATCGAGTCTCCCCTCCGGGGTTATTTTAACTGATCCTCACGGGATCTAGTCCCTTGCTCATTTTAGCTGCTCTTTTTCTGCACCCTTTCAAGCACTACAATGTTCTTTTTCAAATGCGATGACCAGAACTGTACACAAGCTTCCAAGTGTGGTCTCACCATACATTTGTATAAAGGTAGGATATTAGTGGTCGTTTTAGTCTCTATTCCTGGTCTATCTTCACAGTAGGTTGATGAAGGCTTGAGGGTTCAAGAATGACACAAGACACAGATCTGCAGAATCTATCTGACCCGGACTGGCTCAACACAGTGTTTTATTCAGCCTCCCCCTTTCTCCCTCCCCCCTGCTGCGTATATCGAAAGCTACAAGCATACAGTAAACTAAACTAACAGGAATGTGCTCTGCAGACAGCCCACACCTTATCTCCACTTCACCGTAACCAAGTTACTTCTCACGGTGATCTCAGCAGATGTTTACTGGTATTTTGCAAACTGCTTGCCTTATCTCCCTGTGTGGACATAAACCTCCGGGCATGCCTCCAGAGGGTGCCGTCCCCACAGGTTGACATTTTCAGAAAGGTATCCACTACCACCCCAAGGTCCCTTTCTTGGTCTGTTGCTGACAGCTCAGCCCCCCATTGGTGTATTGCAAAGTTGGGATTATTTGCCCCAATATGCATCACTTAAGACTTGCTCAAGTTGAATCTCATTTTCCATTTGAAAGCCCATTCCTGCAATTTGAAGAGATGCTTTTTGAGCTCTTTGCAATCCGTTGTTGTTGTTGTTTGTCTTAACCATCTTAAATAATTCAGTGCCATGTACAGACTTGACCACCTCACTCCTTACCCCCAACTCCAGTTTGCTGATGAACAAGTTGAAAAGCACCGGTCCCAATACGGATCCCGAGGGACCCCACTGCTCACATCATTACAAAAACTGACCATTTATTCCTACTCTCTGCTTCCTGTTTTTTAGCCAGTTTCCAGTCCACAAGAGTAATTGTCCTCTTATCCCATGACTCCGAAGTTTGCTCAGAAGTTTTTGGTGAGGGACTTTGTCAAACAATGTCTACCGGCTCCTTCCCATTCAAAGGTTTATTGACCAAAAAACCCACGACTTTGCATAAATCAAGGAGACAGTTCGCCCCCCCCGCCCCCCCAGTGATTGCTGATAGACTAGGAAGTATTTTGCTTACTTTTCTAGGAAAGCAACTATAAAATCTCAAGCTACTGCCCAGCAACCTGAGTCATTAAGTTCTTTTAAACGAAGGTTTTAATTAATTAAAATCCAGCCATACATAATCAGTACCAATATACACGGCAAACAATTCCCGCATCTTTTTTGATTTGCCATTTTGATTTGCCATTTTGATCTTTGGGATCAGTAGTTACGATGTCAACACAATTTAAGGTAATTTCAGGTTTCAAATTAAGGACTTTCATGATCTGTGTAGGCCTGGGAGAAAGGCCTAGAGGACTGTGTGGGAGTGGAAAGCAGACAGCCTACAACCCCCACAATGCTTAGTGACGGTTGTAGCCAATCGGTGTCCAGGGATTGTGTGAGGTAATGGAACTTAAGCTTTGTGGGCCATGAAACTGTGTTCTTTTCTGCAGTCTTGCCTCACACAGAGTAAAACTGAGGGGACTGGTCTGAGAGAAAGATCCCTCACTTGGGACAGAGTGAGTACATACAGGAGGCCTGGTATAAGAGGGCTGTGGGCCTTGAAGTAGTAACCAATTAAGTGAACTAGGTAGTTGCGTTAGATTCATTTATTTTGCCTTTAAACACTGTCACATATTTTAAAGCACCTTGTCTTGTTTTCCTTGCCCCAGTACTGTGTTAATAAACCAT
Source organism: Gekko japonicus (assembly GCF_001447785.1). Lineage (NCBI taxonomy): Eukaryota > Metazoa > Chordata > Lepidosauria > Squamata > Gekkonidae > Gekko > Gekko japonicus. The sequence goes on along the minus strand of NW_015172038.1, from coordinate 26,648 downwards.
TTGTTTAAGTGTTCTCTGCCTGGTCATCACGCCTATGTTCTCAGCTTAAAAGGGGGCATTTTGGATGGGCTTGGGAGGGTACTCTGGGCCTTCTCAAGGGACCTGAAGTCCAGAGTGGTGGCAGCTGAAGGTGGCAACCCGCTAGGGTCATGACAAGGACCAATCCCCATATTTTGCAGATTGCCCTTTGTACTGTTTTCCAATAAACCTGAGCCCTGGGGCATGACCACCATGTATAGGGTTGTCAGTTCTGAGTGGGGAAATTCCTGGAGATTTGGGGGTGGAACCTGAGGAGGGCAGGGTTTGTAGAGGGACCTCAGCAGGGTACAATCCCATAGTGTACTATCCACCCTCCAAAGCAGCCACTTTCTCTAGGGGAACCGATCTTTATCATCTGGAGATCAACTGTTACAGAGGGAGATCTCCAGGCCCCACCTGGAAGTTAATACTCAAATACTAAAGCACCGTGTACAATGAATTGCATATGAAGATTGAAATAAAGTAACATATAAAAAATATTTGTATTGTGTCAGTTGCTGTAAAAGTACAATACAAGCTTAAATAATATGAACAAACAAAACTCATGCACAATATTTCAAGAGATTACCACTTCAAAGATTTGTCAGGTTTACAACATGAAGCTTACAAGACTACGGGGAGCCAGTAAGAAGAATCCCATTTCTGTGCGCCTTCATCAGGTCTTACAACCTCAATTTTTTTGCAAATCAGAATTTTTGGAAGTGTAGTATAAGGGCAAAATTAGCTCTGTATTTCTCAAGACTTAGAACATATAGTTGAAAGAGGGAATTGCCAGTGGAATTTCAAAACATGGTGATAGCCTACAGAAATTCACAGGTGGTTCTCTCTCTGTGTAGCAAGGCGAAAAGCTCATACCTTGAATAAAACTTTGTTGGCCTTAAAGGTGCTTTGTATCTCTCCTCTGCAATTGAGGGAACTGGGCAAAGGAAGCTCTTGCTCTGGGAAGATGCAGCTGCAGCGCGGCGAGTGCAGTCGCTAGGAGCTAGCTCCATGTGATTGATCACTTCCGGGTTTGAAAAGGGGCTCCTGTGCTAAACGGAGACCACCCCACGCTCCAGGGAAGGAGCAAGAGGCTTGAGCCGGCTACCCAGTGTGCTGGCTACTCGCTGGGAGAACCAGGCTCGCCTTGAAGCCACCCGGAAGAATTGAACTCCCCGAGAGGGGAGGCTAGCTGTCGCTACTGCGAATTTGTGTGAGATCAGCACAGGGAAGAAGTATGTAAAAGTGAGTGATTGTTTCTGTGCACTAAGAGGGAAAAGCTCTTAGAAAAGAAAAACTCTTTTTAATGTGACAGCCAGATAAGCGGTAGGAGATGCTCCCCAGCATTGCTCAATCAGCCAAGCGCAAATTGTAGAATTGAAGGAGAAAGCAGAAAAGATGGATTTTAAGACAAAAAGGAAGTGGTCTCTAGCCTATGAACAGGTGTCATGATCTGTGTAGGCATGGGAGACAAGCCTAGAGGTCTAGGCCTCTAGAAACCTGTGTAGGAGTGGAAAGCAGACAGCCTACAACCCCCACAATGCTTAGTGACGGTTGTAGCCAATCGGTGTCCAGGGATTGTGTGAGGTAATGGAACTTAAGCTTTGTGGGCCATGAAACGGTGTTCTTTTCTGCAGTCTTGCCTCACACAGAGTAAAACTGAGGGGACTGGTCTGAGAGAAAGATCCCTCACTTGGGACAGAGTGAGTACATACAGGAGGCCTGGTATAAGAGGGCTGTGGGCCTTGAAGTAGTAACCAATTAAGTGAACTAGGTAGTTGCGTTAGATTCATTTATTTTGCCTTTAAACACTGTCACATATTTTAAAGCACCTTGTCTTGTTTTCCTTGCCCCAGTACTGTGTTAATAAACCATTTGTTTAAGTGTTCTCTGCCTGGTCATCACGCCTATGTTCTCAGCTTAAAAGGGGGCATTTTGGATGGGCTTGGGAGGGTACTCTGGGCCTTCTCAAGGGACCTGAAGTCCAGAGTGGTGGCAGCTGAAGGTGGCAACCCGCTAGGGTCATGACAAGGACCAATCCCCATATTTTGCAGATTGCCCTTTGTACTGTTTTCCAATAAACCTGAGCCCTGGGGCATGACCACCATGTATAGGGTTGTCAGTTCTGAGTGGGGAAATTCCTGGAGATTTGGGGGTGGAACCTGAGGAGGGCAGGGTTTGTAGAGGGACCTCAGCAGGGTACAATCCCATAGTGTACTATCCACCCTCCAAAGCAGCCACTTTCTCTAGGGGAACCGATCTTTATCATCTGGAGATCAACTGTTACAGAGGGAGATCTCCAGGCCCCACCTGGAAGTTAATACTCAAATACTAAAGCACCGTGTACAATGAATTGCATATGAAGATTGAAATAAAGTAACATATAAAAAATATTTGTATTGTGTCAGTTGCTGTAAAAGTACAATACAAGCTTAAATAATATGAACAAACAAAACTCATGCACAATATTTCAAGAGATTACCACTTCAAAGATTTGTCAGGTTTACAACATGAAGCTTACAAGACTACGGGGAGCCAGTAAGAAGAATCCCATTTCTGTGCGCCTTCATCAGGTCTTACAACCTCAATTTTTTTGCAAATCAGAATTTTTGGAAGTGTAGTATAAGGGCAAAATTAGCTCTGTATTTCTCAAGACTTAGAACATATAGTTGAAAGAGGGAATTGCCAGTGGAATTTCAAAACATGGTGATAGCCTACAGAAATTCACAGGTGGTTCTCTCTCTCTGTAGCAAGGCGAAAAGCTCATACCTTGAATAAAACTTTGTTGGCCTTAAAGGTGCTTTGTATCTCTCCTCTGCAATTGAGGGAACTGGGCAAAGGAAGCTCTTGCTCTGGGAAGATGCAGCTGCAGCGCGGCGAGTGCAGTCGCTAGGAGCTAGCTCCATGTGATTGATCACTTCCGGGTTTGAAAAGGGGCTCCTGTGCTAAACGGAGACCACCCCACGCTCCAGGCAAGGAGCAAGAGGCTTGAGCCGGCTACCCAGTGTGCTGGCTACTCGCTGGGAGAACCAGGCTCGCCTTGAAGCCACCCGGAAGAATGGAACTCCCCGAGAGGGGAGGCTAGCTGTCGCTACTGCGAATTTGTGTGAGATCAGCACAGGGAAGAAGTATGTAAAAGTGAGTGATTGTTTCTGTGCACTAAGAGGGAAAAGCTCTTAGAAAAGAAAAACTCTTTTTAATGTGACAGCCAGATAAGCGGTAGGAGATGCTCCCCAGCATTGCTCAATCAGCCAAGCGCAAATTGTAGAATTGAAGGAGAAAGCAGAAAAGATGGATTTTAAGACAAAAAGGATTGAAGATGAAACAAGAAGACTTGATTTGAAGCAAGAAGAATATGAACAAGAACTGACTAGACTTCAAGTCGATAAAGCAGCATATATACTGAGATTCCATAATATTCCTGAGGAAAAAGATGAAGACATTGTCGGAAAAATGGCTAAGATTTTAGCAGATTATATGCACGTGGAAGATGAAGACATCCTAAAAGGAGTTTGATCAAGTATTTAGGAGGAATTCAGCATACGCAAGACAAATGAAAACTCCAAGGGAAGTACAAATCCGGTTTGGCAAAAGAATTATTAAAGATAAAATCTTGAAAGAAGTAAATGTAACACCAACGATGATGGATGGGAACGAAATAAAAGTCTGGAAGGAAACCCCATAGAGGGTAAGAGAAAAAAAGAAAAGGATATACCAAACTGACAACACTCCTGAGGAAAAACGCTGGCTCCTTCCAGAGGGTGTCACTTTTATTTTTCAGATGAAAAGGTATCGGATAACATCTTTATTTAAGGTGGAACATTTTTTGGCTACCTTTGGAAAAGAGATGGGCGCGGAGGAAGAAGAAGAGGAGGAACAGAGACCTCAAGAAGAAGGAGCTACAGGAGGGACAAAACCCAGGGAACAGAGATTTAAAGGCAACCAGAGAAGATCACCTGTGAGAACCCGGAAACTGATAAGAGAAAAAAAGTCAACAACAGAATGGAAAAAATGATGGATAGAGGAAAGATAAAAATTCTATCAGTAAATGTCAACGGATTGAAGGGACCACAAAAAAGAAGAAGGATATTACATCAATTGGCAAAACAGAAATTGGACTTAATTTGTTTGCAAGAGACACACATATGTAGAAAATATGAAAAATATCTCCAAAATAAAAAATTAGGAAAAAAATTTGTAGCTTGTGACAAGGAGAAAAAGAAAAGAGGATTGACTACTTATGTTAAAGATAATTTGTTTCCTGAACTGACATATGCATCGGAATATGGCAGAATCTTAATGGTGGAAATACAAAATGAAGGGGGGGAAATTATGGTAGTAAACATATATGCTCCAAACCAGGACCAGGAAGAATTCTACAAGAAACTTCATGATCTTATTACTCAACATGACTCTCAAAATATCTGCCTTTTAGGTGATTTGACTTGCTAGAAGCAGAAATTCAAGCTGGAATTTTTGCAGATCACAAACTGGTATATATGGAACTACAAACGACTAATAAAAAGAGTAGATGGACACTGAATGTGTCAATTTTGAGAAAGGAAGAATTTGTTAAGAGAATGAAAACAGAGCTGGAATTCTTCTTCAAAGAGAATAGAAGACCAGAAACAACAATAACGGTTGTATGGGACACAATGAAGGCATTTATTTGAGGAAATATGATACAAGAGATAGCAAGAATAAATATACAAAGGAAACAAAAATATGAAAATTTGCAAAGACAAATACAAAACCAGGAAAATATAATGATGGAAATGACATCAAAGGAGAGTGCGAAAAAAAGACTTAAACTATGACACTATCAAATGGCCTGTTTATTAAAAGAAGAACTAGCTAAAAATTATTTTTTGCAAAACAGAACTTTTTTGAAAATGCTAATAAACCTACCAGATGGCTGGCAATAAAACTTAGACAACAGAAAGAGAGAACATATATTAAACATTAAGAAAAGAGGATAAAGAGATAAACAGAATGGTGGATATTCAGAAAGCAATAGAAAACGTTTACGGACACTTATACGAAAAACCGAGCGTGAACATAGAACATATAAAATATTATTTGAGGATACATCCATTGGAAAAATTCACTGAAGATCAAAGAGAAATATTAAATAAACCAATATCTACCACGGAAATTATTCAAGCAATAAAGAAACAGAATAAAGGGAAAGCTCCGGGCCCGGACGGATTACCTATAGAGTTTTATCATATTTTTAAAGAGCAAATAATAACAACCCTGGAAAAAATATGTAATATAGCAAGAAAAGAAGGGAAGATTCCGGATACCTGGAAAGAGACAATTATTTCTTTGATACTTAAACAAAACCAGGATGAAAAAAGATTAAAAATTATAGGCCAATATCTTTGTTGAATGTAGATTATAAAATATATGCATCAATATTAGCTCAAAGACTTAAAAATGTCTTAATGAAAGTGATCCATCTCGACCAAGCGGGATTCTTACCTAAAAGACAGATGAGAAATAACCTCAGATGCCTAATGAATATCCTTGAATTTTATGAAATACACCATGGTAAGCAATTAGCTCTGGTATTTTGGATGCAGAGAAAGCGTTTGACAATGTTACTTGGCCATTCATCACAGAGACATTGCGAATGGTGGAAGCAGGTGAAAACTTTATTAAGATGATTCAAGCTATATATAACGAACAAAGAGCAAGAGTAATGGTGAATGGCGAACTGACAAACTTTTTAAGATTCAAAAGGGGACTAGACAAGGTTGCCCTCTATCTCCTCTTATATTTATCCTAGCTTTAGAGGTATTAAACAACGTAATAAGAAGGGATAAAGAGATTATTGGACTAAAATTGAAAGGAGAAGAATACAAACTATTAGCTTTTGCTGATGATATTGCATTTATTATGGAACAACCGAAGGAAGTAGCCGTTAAACTAAAAGAAAGGATTCAAGAATATGGTCAAGTAGCGGGATTGAAAATAAATGTCAACAAAACTAAGATTCTGACAAAAAATATGGATGTGAAACAAAGAGAAACTCTATATCAAGCTACTGAATTTCAAATAGTGGACTAACAAGTGTAGTTCTCTTTTTGAAGACAACTACAAAGTACTATGGGGAAAAACTAAACAAGACCTCGACAGGTGGAAAATTTTACAACTATCCATGATGGGAAGAATTGCAATAATAAAAATGAATATATTACCAAGATGGATGTTTCTTTTGCAAACAATCCCCATTTTAAAAAACCAAAAGATTTTTTAATTATTATTATTATTTTATTGAGTATATATTACAATTTCATACAGATATTTCTTTCCAAATATATTATACTCCTTTTGAAACTAAACAAACAAAAAAGAAAAACAACCATTGAGGTGACATATTGCCTGTTTATATCTTAATCCCAATCTTGTTTATACCCTCATCTTTTTCTTATTTCCTTATGTTACCCTTCCTCTATATCATATTTATTATATTCTTCTTGTGTCTTCTTCAGTACCTAAAAAAGAAAGCTGGATGGGGTTGCCTCCGATTCTGGGTGCTGTCGGGAGAATACCTACCGCAAGTGGGTAACCTCCACCCTTTCACCAGAGGTCTTTGGGGGAGCACACCCTTCACCTCCTTGCTATGCCCTTGTTATAATACTTCAATATTACTTCAACTCCTATATTATTTCCTCTTTTCTAATATTTACTCCTTGTATCTTCTTCTATGTTCCCAACTTATAATTATTTATTTTATTTTAATTGCTCTCCACCTAACTTAATATGCCATTGTCAAGTCCCAAAACCCACTGTCTTCTTCAAACTCCTCCATCTGTTTGCTTAGTAACTGCGTCCAAAAGTTTTTTGCCCGTGGTCTCATTGTAAGCGGTGAAAGTTTTTCCATTTAGATTGACCACTAGGTGGCCTAGTGGAAGCCATCTATACTGGATTTCATGGTCTCTCAATGCCTTCGCTGTTTCTCGTAGTCTGCGTCTTGCTATGAGAACCTCCGCTGGAATGTCGGCGTATAGAAAAATGATGGTATTCTCAAGAGGTAGACCCTGCTTTTCCCTTGCAATTTTAAAAAGTTTTTTTTTTCTGTACCTCTTTAAATTCGATCGCAATGTCTGGGGAGGCTTCTGCAGGAGCTCTTTTAGAAACGTTCAGCCTGAAGGCTGAGGTAATAATCTCTTCAGAAGTCCCTGTTTCCCCAGCTGCGATGAGAATCTGTTGCAGCCATTTATTTAAAGAAGCAGTGAGGTTTCCTGCTGTACTGAAACTTGTTGAGACTCCTCTTAGTTTGGCTTTCCTTTCTCTTAGTTTAGTTTCCTGTAGTATGATTTTATTTTTCGTCCATGCATGCCTGAAACTCTTTCATCTCTTTCATCTCATCTGCTACATTCCTAGCTGTCTGGTGTGCAGCTTCAGCCTTCCTTTCCATCGACTTTAATGCAGCGGTGAGCTCATCCAGGTTCTTATTTATTGGTTCAATTATTTGTTTTAACTGTCCAAACTCTTTCTTTAATTGCCCAACATCACCACACAGAGTCTTCATTTCGCTCTTAATTTCTTCCTTTATCTCTGACAAAGCATGCATAATCTTTATCTGGTAGCTTTGATCAGGCTCGCTTCCTCCTGGTGCCATTCCCCCCGGCAGATAAATCTCCTGCTCTGACTCTAAGCCCGAATAAGACTTAAAATTATGCAAGAAGTTAAAGAGAAAGGTGGATTTGGAGTTCCAAATTGGCTATTATATTACAGGGCCACAGCATTAGCCTGGTTAAAGGAATGGATTACTTTGGAAGATAGAAGGCTATTGAAACTTGAAGGCCACGACTTAGCTTTAGGATGGAACGCATTCTTATGGTATGAGAAAGCCTCAACACAGAAATATTTTAAGCAGCATTGGTTAAGAGCGGCTTTATTAAAAGTATGGGACCCAATTTATAGAAAGTTTTATATTAAAAAATCGAGACTCATAGTACCATTGGAAGCATTTACCTTGCCAAATGTCTTTACAGGTGAAGAGCTGTTTAGATATCAAGATATTTTGGATGAGAAAGATTGCTTGAAATTGCCAGAACACTTGTCTTGGTGGAATAAAAGGCAATTAGAATCTATCTATAATAAAGATGAAAAGACTGGTTTTAATGACAAACTAACTGAACTAGAAAAAACTCTTGTAGTTTCGGATGATAAACTGATAAAGAAAATCTATAAAATTTTGTTAGAGGATGAAACAGTTAAGCAAAATATGATTCTGTGGGCTCAAAATGTAGGTCATAATTTTACTTGGAGAGAGTGGGACCAGATATGGTCTAAAAATATTAAAATGACTAAGGCAGTATCATATTAAAAAATATGTATGAGATGTTTTATAGTGTACCTAACGGGTACTTAAAAAAAAAAGGAAGCTCTTGCTCTTCCCCCCTTCCCCACAGGGGAGGAGCCTCAGCCAATGGAGGGAAGAGAGGCTTGGCTCAGTAGCTCTGCTGTGCGATTGAGAGCCTGGCAAAGCAAGCTCTTGCTCTTTCCCTCCCTACCCACGAGGGGGAGAGGGGAGGATTGGCAGCCAATGGATGGAAGAGAGGCTTGGCTCAGTAGCCCTGCTGTGTGATTGAGAGAGCCTGGCAAAGCAATCTGTGATGCAGAAGGAAGCAGGAGAGAGGAAGAAGGAAGTAGATTAGAGCAGGGCTCTTTTTGTAAAAAAAGCCCAGCAGGAACTCATTAGCATAATAGGCCACACCCAACAGCAGAAACTTGTTAACATGTTAGGCCACACCCTGACAGCACAGCTTATTAACATATTAGGCCACACCTCCCTGTTACCAGAAGTGTGGTCATCGCCTCTCACACAGCTATGTTATACCTGATGCACTCCCACACCAAATACTCTCCTCTTTGACATATCTCCTGACTGACTACTTTGAACAAGTGATCAGTATGGCAGATCTTATTTTAAATACCCTACTATTTAAGCTGTGATCATTGCTACTCACAAGGAATATTCCTTATCTTCCAACTCCAAAAGAGAGCATTTTCAGTTGTGTTTTAAGAGCTCAAAAGAGGAGAACCACCCTCACACCACGCAGAGAGACACATATACAGAGAAAGCCCTCATAAGAACAGAAGAGAAGCCATGTTGGATCAGGCCAATGGCCCTTCCAGTCCAACACTCTGTGCCACACAGTGGCCAAAACCCAGGTACCATCAGGAGGTCTATCAGTGGGGCCAGAACTCCAGAAGCCCTCCCTCCCACTGTTGCCCCCCCAAGCACCAAGAAGACAGAGCATCATTGCCCCAGACATAAGAACATAAGAGAAGCCATGTTGGATCAGGCCAGTGGCCCATCCAGTCCAACACTCTGTGCCACACAGTGGCCAAAAATACCAGGTGCCATCAGGAGGTCCAGAACACTAGAAGCCCTCCCACTGTTGCCCCTCCAAGCACCAAGAATACGGAGTATCACCTGTGTCACGGCTGCTGCTGAACCCAAGCACTTGGTCCCAGCAGAAGAGCGAGGGACTGCTGGGGATGAGCATTTGGCCCCAGCAGAAGACCTAAGTACTGCTGGGGATGAGTTCCCGGCTCCTGAAAACCCTGCACCTGACAGGACTGAAGCCACAGAAACTGCTCCAGCAACAGCTGAAGGAGACTCACATGGGAGCAACACGCCCCCTGACTCGGCCCAACCGGTATCCCATTTGTGGGAACAACGCCGATAGGACATGGCATCCCGTCGGCAGGATGCACGGTAGGCGCTCTTTTAGCCCTGAGTACTAGTGGGAGCTGGGACACAATCAGGGCGTGCTAATTGCCAACAGCCTTACGGGCTATTTAGCTCTCACACTCACACCTAGTTGTGCTAGCAACTAGTCATTTTGGATGAAGGTCTGTACCTCACCACCCGTGTTCCTGCTCCTTGTCTTGACTTCTCGGCTCATATGACTACACTCGTGACCTGTACCTTGGACCTCTGACTCTCTGGCTTCTGACTTCTTTGGATTCTGGCTTTAATGACTACTGTAACGGTTGGTGATTTGGACTTGGTCTCTCGGTATTGCTGCTTGCCCGGTTTTGACTTTGGACTGCCTTTGGACTATCTTGATCTTGCCTGGCCTAGTACCGCGTTCGTGACAACCTGCCCCAGACTGAGAGTTCCTATCTATACCTTGTTGCTAATACCCACTGATGGACCTCTGCTCCATGTGTTTACCAAGGAACAATGGGGTTGCTGTGCTGCAGAAGGCAATGATAAACAGCTTCTGCTCTGTTCAGCTCTTGTTTGGAATGTCCCATGGATGAGATTTGCCATGAGTCAGTTGTGACTCAATGCCATCTTCTCCTTCTTCATGGTAAGTAGCAGTCTGATTGGCATATTATTCAAGCATTTCTGCCAAGAGAATAGACATGGCAGCCCAACACTTCCCTTCTGGTGATAACAATGCTGTAAACAAAGGCACAAATCAGTAGCTTCAAATAAAATCAGTAATTTCCTTTCATTTATTTCAAGTTGAGAGATGTGCAGTCCAAGCTTATACAGAGTTAAGACATCCTTTTGAACAGGCTTAAGCATGCCTAAAAATCAGGTTAAGTACAGGACTTTCAATGGGTTTAACTTTTAGCTGAATCATGCTGTGCTGGTGCAGGTATTTTTTTAAAACTACACTGCATTGTTTTAGTAATAATGCAATGTTTGGGCCTTTATTAATTTTAATATTAGAAAGGGGGAGAGCGAGAGAGAAGGAAAGAGAAAGAAAGAAAGAAAGGAAAGAAAGGAAGGAAAGAAAGAAAGGAAAGAAAGAAAGAAAGAAAGAAAGAAAGAAAGAAAGAAAGAAAGAAAGAAAGAAAGAAAGAGTCGAGGCAGGGCAGGAAGCAGGCGCTGCCTGCTCTGCAGACAAACAGAAACAGCCTCACTCACGCCAAAACCAGCTGCCGCTGAACCATCCGCTCATACCATCACCACCTTGCTCCCAGCTGCTGTCCTCCGCCACCACCACCATCTGCGTCCCCCTTGCGGTGGCGGCAGGGGGAGTGGAGGGAGAGGAGGTGGCATGCCAGGGGGCTCCCAGCTGCCAGGCTGCCCATTGCCATCGCTGCGGGGCTGCCCTCGTTCTCTTCTTGGCAGGAAAGGGCCCTACGCACCCAATCTCCACTCTGAGATTGGGCGCGTGGGGCCTTCCGCCTCTTTGCACTTAAAGGGAGTCCCTTTAAGTGCAGGGAGCTGGCAGGAAAGGGTCCCGTGTGTCTTTGAAGGACTCTGGTCTTCAATACTCCTCTATGAAAGTGCGTCTTGCTGCTATATCAGTGCATCACTCCCTTATACAGGGCACCACAGTATTCTTGCACTGCCTCATGAAGTCCTTTCTCAAGGGTCTTCTTCACCTTTGTCCGCCTCAAAAGCCAGTAATACCTTTGTGGAGCCTATCCTTGGTCCTCACCCAGTTGAAGACTAAACCATTTGAGCCAATAGCTTCTTCAGACCTCGTCTGATGTCCTGGAAGATGGCGTTTTTAATTGTTATAACTACGGCTCATCATGTAGGAGAACTTGCTGCTTTCTGGGCGGATCCTCCTTACACTATTTTCCATAAGGATAAAGTTGTCATCCAGCCAGACCCGACCTTCCTTCCTAAAGTGTTCTCTGCCTTTCATCTGTTGCAGTCCTCTGTTCTACCTACCTAACCCTTCTTATGTAGCTCAATGGACCCTACACTCCCTCGATGTCCGTAAAGCCCTCTCCTTCTATCTCCACTGCACGCAACCTTTCAGAAGATCTCAAAGGCTTTTTGTTGCATACACCTCCTCGCGCAAGGGCGAGGTGATCTCATCCCAAAGATTGTCAAAATGGGTGACCTTCACCATAGCTCTTTGCTATGAGCTCCATCACTGCTCACTCTACCAGGGCAGTATCGACTTCAACTGCTTTCCTGGCTGGTGTCTTGTTAGAAGACATCTGTGCTGCTGCCACTTGGTCCTCCGCTTCTACCTTCATGTCTCATTATGTGCTAGATGTTCGAGCTCAGTGGGATGCTGCATTTGGCCAGGCGGTGCTGAGATCTGTCTTCACATGAGTCTTCTGCTTCCTCAGGTAGGACCTGTATGTTGAAATGATAAGACTATGTCCTAACCTGTTTGTTATTTCTTTCAGCTGCCAGCTCCCTCCTCTACTTGGTTCAGCTCGTTAATCACCCGTGTGTGGGACTGCACGGAGACCACGACTAAGATAAACAGATTGCTTACCTGTTACTGATGATCTTCGAGTGGTCATCTGTGCAGTACCACAATCTCACTCGGCCTTCCCCACTGCTGGCATCTCCTAATCACTTACCTTTATTGATGGGACTTACCAGTGGTGGTCAAAGGAACTGAGTGGGAGGTGGCTCTCTTCCCCGCTCCAGGCATGCGCAGTGCATGTCTGCTCCCCAGGGCGGGAAGAGAGCCCACCAAAAAAGACTTCAGAGGCAAACTCTGGAGCATTCTCTGATCGAGGTCGTGCGCAGGCGCCGAACCCCCATGTGTGGTACTGTACTGTAAGCAACCTGTTTTTCTTTTCTTATGTTCAAAATAAGAAAAAGAGTGAGGACATGGTAGGCCCATTGCGGGGACAGGAAAGTGAAATTGTAACAGGTGATGAATAGAGGGCAAAACTGCTCAATTCCTACTTTTCCTCCATCTTCTCTTGCAAGGAAAACAGTGCTCAGTATGGCAAAAACGGGAGTTGCAGCCGAGGATCGGCATAGGGGTAGTACATAAACACCTAGTTTCTTTAAATGAAACTAAGACCTTGGGGCCAGATGAACTGCATCCAAGGGTACTAAAAGAACTCATGGATGTAATTTCTGAGCCTCCGTCCATTATTTTTGAGAATTCTTGGAGAACAGGTGAGGTGTCAGAAGATTGGAGGTGGGCAAATGTTGTCCCCATCTTTAGGAAGGGGAAAAAGGAAGATCCAGGTAACTACCGACCCGTCAGCTTGACGTCCATACCTGGGAAAGTTTTAGAACAAATAAATGTTTAAATTTAAAGATACTATCTCTTGATAACCTGAATGGAAGGGCAGTTTTTCAGTGAAAATGCAATTTCTGTGGCATGGAATTAAGCATACTATATTGCATGCCTGGAAGTTTAATTTTTTTGCCTAATCTTTCAGACCTGAAGCTTCTTATTAGGTTGCTTCTATTCTTAGAGAACTGAAGTGTTCAAGAGGATGCTGAGAAAAAAGAACGCTAATTAGCTTCTCTGAGCAATGCAGCCTAGTGGGCAGCTAGAATACAAATAAAGCCCTCTAAGTCAATGTCTGGAAGGGAAAAGCAAACTCATACTGAGCAAAAAAAGTACCTCTGGAAATAGGAGATTAGAACAATTTCGTAGTGCCCCAAACAATCCTGCATTAGGGTTGCCGGGTCCCCCTGACCACCAGCTGGAGGAAGGGTTGCCAGCTACAGGTTGGTAAACTTCTGGAGATTTGAAGGCGGAGCCTGGGGAAGACAGGGACATCAGTGGAGCACAATGCCACGGAGTCCAACCTCCAAAGCATCCATTTCCTCCAGGGGAACTGATCTCTGTGGTCTGGAGAGGAGCTGTAATTCTGGGGGATCCCCAGGCACCACCTGGAGGTTGGTATCCCTGTCCTGCATCCAGCATTTCAGGAAGTGCCAAGCCCAGTATGCACGGCATGAACTTGTCCAGGAGGTATTCATCAGAAGGCAGAACAGGACTGTCCCTGTTGACCCCAGCTCCCACCTACCTGCACGTGCGGCAGCAGGAGCACAGAGCTGGTGCACGTGCAAAGTCTTGCATGCCCTGGCAACACAGAGTGCCAGAATGAATGACTGTAGCCCGGGGCTGGCGGCTGCAGCACCAATCCCCTCCTGTTTGCACTTTGGTTGGTTGCACTGGCC
>NW_015172038.1:11367-12703 GCF_001447785.1 Gekko japonicus | reverse complement strand
TCTCAAAAGTAAATTTCAGTCCTTCTCACGCGACCAGGAAGAGAAGTCTAAAAAGAGGAGATTTGGAGGGGGGAGGTGACAATGGCCAATGGAGGAAACGGATGCTCTGGAGGGTGGACTCCGTGGCATTGTGCCCCACTGATGTCCCTGTCTTCCCCAGGCTCCGCCTTCAACATTAATGTACCCTGACCCTGCTCCTACACCTGACAAACACCCACCTGTCTGGTGTTGGGGGGGAATGTGTTTAAAGGCATTGGGGAGGCTGGGCCAGCCATCTCCTACACCTGACAGGCAGCTAGCTGCCTGGCCAGTGTAGGGGGGGAGGGGTATTGCAAGCTATTTTGAAGGCTGGGGCAGCAGGATCGCTAAGGTGTCACTGCTGGGGTGGGCTCTCTGATGGCTTTAAGCAGCCTTCACCCATTGCTGCACCTGACAGACAGCTACCTGTCAGGTGTAGGAAGTTAAGGAAGCATGTTTGAAGGCATCGGGGAGGCTGGGCCAGCAGCATTGCCGCACCTCACAGGTGGTTGTTGGCCATTCCTGATTTCCTCAGCTATCGTTAGCTCTCTACAGTCTCCTGTAACTGGTGGGTTTTTGTTATTTCAGAACACTGAGCTCCGCAGCTGACCAATCAGAGGGTGGGGGGTACAAGGAGGCAGCAGCCTGGCAGCCACATAGGAAGCAATGGGGGAGCACATTTTACCCCTTTTGACCCCCTTAGGGGTCAAATTTCTTAAAATCCCCTCTTAGGGAGCATCTACATCATGGTAGGAGCGCTCTACCCAAATCTCGTGTTTCTAGGTCCAGGGGTTTGGCCTGGGCCTTGATTTTACAATGAGGGGACTTTCTTTTATATAGAGAGATGATAAATTGCCTCCAGTTCATTAACAGAAAGATGTATCTGAAGAAGTGTGCCTGCACGCGAAAGCTCATACCTTGAATAAAACTTTGTTGGTCTGAAAGGTGCCTCCACTGGACTTGCATTTTGTTCAGAAAGAAGTTACAAAAGTATAAAATAGTGGTCTTTCTAAGCTTCTCTAGAATAGCTAAAACCCAGAGTCAAGGTTCCAGTTACCATTATGGTTCAGCGCAGGCAGTTAGTTCCAGCAAATCAAGACGTTCAGGGCATAACCCTTCCAAGCAGCAATCAAGTGGGAAGCCAATCTGGGAGCTGTACAACCACTGACATGCTTCAGTGCCAAGTCACAAAGCCCCTTCGACATAGTGTGAAGGCTAACTAGATTTATGGAAAGGGTTTCTGATTGACCTCAGCCCTGCTAGACCAATCAGAAACCAAAGAGATGGGGTTGCCAAGTCTCTTACCTGGTACCAGGGG
>NW_015172038.1:9182-10345 GCF_001447785.1 Gekko japonicus | reverse complement strand
TCCCTCCTTCTTCCCTTCTCTCTCTTTCTTTACCTCCTTCTTTCCTTTTCTTTCCTCCTTCTGTGGCCCAACTCTAGTGAGAAGGGGTTTAAAGTTTAAACCCCTTCTCTCTTTGCTCCCCCCCCCCACAGGCCCGCTGGGGAAGGGAAGGGGAGGCTTTTGAAGATGCCTCCCCCTTTTGCTTCCCCTTCTGACATCACTTCCGGTGATGTAAGGGGGCGTGGCATATGCTAATAGCCTAGTAGCTTATTAGCATACCATATGCTAATGAGCTCCTGCAGGTTTTTTTCTACGAAAACACCCCTGCCTGGTACAGTGGAGGGGATCAGGTCCTGGTCCGGGAGTTTCACACGCGCGCACTGCTATGACATCGCCCAGAAGTGACATAATCACGCTGGGCACGTCGCATGGCGATGCTCTAGCAATCGCCCTAAAAAACTCTATGGTACCAGGCGACGTCATTGGCCTGATCTGGCCACTTCGGGGGTGGGGATCAATCCTTTCGGCAGGGGAATCCCCACACCCCGGGGGGGGGGACTTGGCAGCCCTACAGAGAGATGATGTAACTCTCTGTAGGTTGCTAGGCACATGACATCCAAGGATGGACTAGAGGGGGAGATAAACGAAACCATACTGCAGCTAGGTCCCACCAGTTCCCACACAGGTGCCCATAATTTCAATTGCCTGGAATGTGCTAATTGGAAGGACTAGGGGAAGATGGTACTCCCTAGCACTTCAGCTGCAAACAATTTAGCTGGCAAGGTCACTGTGTTCCAACTGTCTCTAACTGTCTTTGGGAATATTCCTGTAGGCCTCTCTGCAGCCTAAACCAAAGATTTTATTTCTCAGAGCAAAGCGAGGAACCATTTTTCTTTTTGTGTGCACATGCACACAGAAGCTTATACCCAGAATTAAACTTTGTTGGTCTTCAAGGTGCCCCTTTATTATTGTATAACTTTATTATTGTTATAACTTTATTATTGTTGCGGTAATGAAAAGGATATAGGAAAACAGTCATATTATTATCATAACTTTTTTTTTTGGTTTTTTCCATTAATTAATAAAAGACCACTCTTTGAAATATGCCAGCCAGCAGGGCTTGGGGTAGGAGGGCCTGGAAGGCTCTGCCCCAGACCTCTCACCATGAGGAAGTCGGAAGAGCA
>NW_015172038.1:0-8717 GCF_001447785.1 Gekko japonicus | reverse complement strand
GGGGTCAGGCAGGCGCTTGAGCAGAAGGGAGATGTTTGTAGCCTGGCAGAGGCATTGAGCAGACTTCCCTTCCTCCTCTTTTTGTGCTTTTTAACTGTTCAGATTGAGAACCTGATTATGAGAAAATCTGCAGTGTGCGGGACACTTGAGCCCAGACTGAATGATGCAAGAGAGTCGTCCTCATCCGTTGCCTCCTCCTGCTCCTCATGAAAAGTCTGACCACTGAAATCCTTACAGCAATTGTGCTCAAAATGAAAATGTAAACACACACAAACACACACGCGCCAATAGCCCTTCCTTCTGCCGTGTTCTAGGTTTCCTCTCAATGTAGGGAACTGATACATCCACCCCACTCCCAGTGTCTGTCTGTCAGCCATGAGCATGGCTTCCATTGACAACTTCCATGGATTTTAGTCCAGAGTGGAGCTCACCATATCTGTTGCAATGCATGCTCTGAAATGGTCAACGATGAGCATGATTTAGCCTTCCATGTAGGAAATGGCCACAGAGATCCAGCAATTTATTTTGTTTCTAACTCTCCTCGTGGTCATTCTCTGCTCGCTCGCCCGTTTTACATGATAAGTAATCTTTATGGGTTGACCATGAGGCAGGCTTCAAATGCCTCAGCTGTAGTCCGGAGGCCGCGGCACCTGCCTGCGGAAAAGCCTTCAAGCAGCCTCTAAATGGCTCCGAGCACAAACATGGATGTGGCCACCAAGGCTCCCTCTAAGCGGTGGGGTCTTGTGAGCAAAAATTCGGCTTTGTGAGCTACGTGCATTAAAGTTGTGAGTGAGCGATTTGGCTGCTGCATAACATCACTTTGCTCTGGAGCCATCCCTTCCTGAGCCGAGACAAAAAATGTGTGAGCTGGAGACTGAAAAACTCTGAGCTAGCTCACACTAACTCAGCTTAGAGGGAACACTGGTGGCAACACGAACCTACGAAAGGCAGATTCATGCTGGAAAGGTAGCAGGATGGGCTTGCTGAGCACCAGAAACCCTGCTCAGCCTCCCTCCCTCCCTCCAACGCGCAGAGACCCATACCCATACGTGTCAACACACATGTCCTTTTGGGGCATGTTCCTGAAAGATGAATGTTGGCTGCTCAACTGTGGTCAGTTCTGCTGGCATTACTACAAGCACTAAACTGGCCTTTCACAAAAGTGTGTGTTGAGATTCTGTTGTTGTTGTTGTGAAGCAGCCTTGTGTTGTGTCCCCAGCCTCAGTCTTTTTCCGCCTCCCAGTGAGTCAGTTGAGGCACAACTTAAAAGCTCCTTCAGGCAGCCGTTCCCCCCCCCCCCCCGCGCCCCCCCCCCCCCCGCCTGCAACAGACGGCCTTGAAGGTAAAAGAAATCTAAAAAGAGGTAAAAACTTAAAAGTAGCTTCTCAGAGGCTGCATAGATCTTTTGCTTGCTTGCTTTTCCTTTTCTCTTTGTGTGTGTGTGTGTGTGTGTGTGAAACCTAAAGTGTTTAAAAGCTTTAATATTGATGGCCTGTCAACTTTGTCCTGATTCTTTGGCTTTCAGTTAAAAGGTTTTTGTTGTTGTAGCTTATGCAGTTGCTCTGTTGCTATGGAAACGTGACATCAAAATGACGTTTCTCTGTTTAAAAGCTTTTAACTAAATTCCTGCCTGTCAGATGTAGGCCCCATTTTGTGCACTCAAGCTTCAAGCTGTTGCCAAGAGGTTTCATGTGTTCTGTTGTCATTCAAATCCTGTAGCTTCATAGGCACGCCTTGCCTTGCAAAACCCTCAAGTAAAATCTAAAATCTATGTTAAGTGTTCTCTTTCAAAACCCTTTTAGGTCAATTAGCAATGGCTGCAGCAGAAATCCCCAGTTATATTGTCTCTTCTCAAACTGAGAAGCACAGAAGGGCCAGGAACTGGACCGATGCAGAAATGAGGGGCTTAATGCTGGTCTGGGAAGAATTTTTTGATGAACTGAAACAAACTAAAAGGAATGCCAAAGTTTATGAGAAAATGGCAAACAAACTCTTTGAAATGACTGGAGAAATTCGCCATGGAGAAGAAATAAAGATAAAAATTACAAACATGACATTCCAGTACAGGTAAGCTTCGGTTAATTCCTTTTATTCTGAGAGATTTATAGAAATTAATCAGGTTCTTGCCTTTCTGAAAAGCTCTTGTAAGATCCCTGGGTGAAAGATTAAAGGCTGTTCATAGTGCTCTTAAAAATCTCTCTTACCAAAATCAGGATACCATTCCTAATTTTTTTCTTTCCTGTTTTCAAATGCTAGCATAACTTTGGTTGTTGATTGTTGTTTTTATTAAAAGGGAGGGATGTAGAATTAAAAATCTGATTTTCTGTTATTGACCATCACTAGCCATTAAACCTAGCGCAGTGCACATTCGTCTCAAGCTGGTCTGCTCAATGTAGAAATGAAATAAATGGAAGTACAAGTTCAGGTAAAGTAAAATCATTTTGGGGAGAAATCTCTGAAGGCTGCCATTGCAGGGGGAGGCTGTTGGACTTCAGAGGGCTAAAATAACCGCCCCCCTCCTCCCTGAGTGACACACAGGCTGTCAGAATTGTAGCCAGCATTTGCAAATGAACAATTGCATTTGCAGAAAGAAATCAGTGTGCACTGCAAATACCATGCCAACTGGGAGAAGCAATAGAGGCGTCTCAAATGAGATAATGGAGTATGGTTAGTGTACATCAGGACAGAAAGTTGGCTTTGGAGAATTAAATGTTTGCTGCTTTAAAAAAATGGAGAGGGAGGGAAACAGAAGAAATATGTTCCTGCCGTTGTTGAAAAACAGTTTCTTATCTCTGTGAGACAAACTGCCAGATCTGTTTTAGCTATCTGCTTTCTGAGACGTGTTGTAACATCATTAGGTACACTGTAATGCATGAGACTTCAAGGCTGTGTTTTTTCCCCCTTATTTATTTTTATTTTCAAAGCACCAAATCAGCAGTAATAAGAAAAGGTGACTAACAACAGGCATCCATGTTTATATTAGGACATCGTTCCTGTATTTACATCTCACAGGCTGCTTATCAAAGTGAAATCTGGGGGAATCCTACAAGCTTTTAAAAATGTGAATCTTCACTTCCTCTTTTAAAATGATCTTTTAAAAATGGTTTCCTCTTAAGTGGAGACTGGCATTTTGCAGCTACCCATATTTTATTTGTATGTCCCTCTGGCTCTGAGGGAAAGCACGGCCCCCTTTTAGCCACCTTGAACCACACAGATTAGAATACTCTTGAAGGTGTGATAAAGAGAAAGTAGAAAATACTGCAAAAAAATGCCCGAGTTTTTAGTCTGAAGGCCTAGTTTCAGTTCTTAAATCGTAATAGCTCCAAAGGCATCAAGGAGCTGCTCGGGATCGGGGAGATCCGGGTTCAGATCCATGTTCCGCCATAAAGACTGCTGTGGGGGACCCGCCTCACAGAGTTGCTGTGAGGATGAAAGGGAGGAGAGGGGAGAGCCACGTGAGAGCCGCTTTGGGGGCACCACTGGGGAGAAAGGTGGCGCTTACATGAAGTAAATCAGGCAATGCATGCCCAAAGTTTTAACCTGCAGCTTCTGAAAGTACAATCAACAGGGGATGCTGTAAGTGGCCCCTGGCCTTGACATACTTCTCCCATCTCCAGTGGTATCATGGAACTACGGATGAGTCCATCACCATGCACTAACTGTTCCATTCATTCCACTAATGACACAGATTTAGATTGAAATCATGACCGATAAGATATTTTCATGATGATATTTTGGGTTCAGGTATTCTGCCCCGTTTGCAAATGCTCATCTGAGTTTATCCAGCGAGTTCTTCTTGCAAGACTATCATTAATTTGCAAAGGAGCTGAGCTTTTTGTGAGAGTTCTGCTTTAGGCCTAGCAGCAAAGTTTTACTAAAATCAGAAAGTAGAGATTTCTAGATAATAATATAATAATAATAATCTTTCGATTTATTAATCGCTCAATCCTTGCAGAGCTGCTGGCTCTGAGCGATTTACAGTTACACATTCACATTCACAAGGGACTAACAATGATTCATGGGGGTAAGGGAGGACAACACATATAAATCTTTAAATCACACATGTTCGCAGCCGACGGGGATTTTGTTTCAGCTATAGACTAGTCATGGTCCAGACGGCATTTTTTCCTTCGGCTTGGCTTTCTCCAGGACTGCTTTGAGTCACAACACCGCACTGCCACCGCCTGGCCAGAATGGCCCATTACAGGTTTCTTGATGCCGAAGAGATCTTTCTAGGCTTCTGATAACCTCAACGGCCAATGCACTAAAGGTTCTCCACAGAGGAAGCTAGTGGGAGTTCCTGGCCCAGTCACCTCAATGGCTTGGCAAAGTCTGAGACACAGAAAACACCAGCCAGGATCTCAGTTACTCCAAGGAAATTCTAGGTGAGCCCTCCCTGTCAGGGCTGATTCTGGAAGCCTCCAAATCTTTAGAATCTTTAGCGTGGTGAAGAAAGTAGACTTGAGAGGTTTTAGCATTCGTGACCGTTGAAGGAGCAGAGGAGGAGGATCAGAAAGGATTAAGAATTCCTGTTCATCGATGTACAGCAGAGGCTATGCACTTTCTGAAAAAATTAGAACAAAGTTTGAATCCAGTAGCACCTTTAAGACCAACAAAGTTTAATTCTGAGTAATAAGCTTTTGTGTGCACGCATCAGCAGAGTGGTCCATCTTGTCTGGTATCCTGTCCCATACCGTGACCAACTAGTTTCTCTGGAGACCAAAAAAGAGGCATAGAGACTGTCTCCTAGCACTGGGATTCAGAGGTTTGCTGCCCCTGAATGTGGAGATTCCCTTTAGACATCATGACTAGTAACAACCGACAGATATATCATCCATGAATCTAATACTTTTAAATCTGTCTTTACCTGTGGCCATCACTACATCCTCTGGCAGCAAATCCCACATTTTCATCGCTTGTTGTGTAAAGAAATATCTCCTTTTGTTCATCCTGGATCTACTGCTCATCAGCTTCACTGGGTGCCCTCAAGGTCTAGTATTTGGGGAGAGGGAGAAAGGGTTCTTTCTATCAGCTCTCTCTACCCGTACATGATTTTATCAATCTCTTTCGTGCTCACCCCTCAGTCGTCTCTTTTATAAACGGAAAAGTCCCAGAGTCCTCAGCCTTTCCTCCTATAGGGAAGAGGCTCCCACCTCTTCATCCTCTTGGTTGCTCTCTAGCAGCATCTTTCCCACATTGCTGATAAGTTCAAAAGACCTGAGCTGTGTAGCAAAGTATTGTGCTTTCATTTAATACGTTCACATAATTGTATAGCCATAAACATCAACAACACTATGCAAAAATATTCAGTGACTGTAACCAATGTTCCCTCTAAGCTGTGGAGTCTTGTGAGCAAAAATTCTACTTCGTGAGCTACTGGCATTAAAGTTGTGAGCGAGTGATTTGGCTACTGCATAAATCAGTCTGCTCTGGGGCCATCCTTCCTGAGCTAAGACAAAAATGTGTGAGCCGGAGGCTAAAAACCTGTGAGCTGGCTCAAACTAACTCAGCTTAGAGGGAACACTGACTGTAACCCTTGGAAGAACAGAGGTCAAACTGGGAGCTCAGAGCTCAGAACCTTGGAAGATGGCAAGAGGGTGGCCCCTTCCTCTGAGCAGAACCTGAAGTTGGGTCTTCATCCATCTCTGTCTCCAAGGAGCTCCAAGGGCAGCATCCAGAGTTCTTCTCACCTGCTTCACTTTGTTCTCATGACAACCTTGTGAGGTAGGAACAGGTAGTCTAACCAGGACATCACACCAGCTGTCAGATATTCTAGTGGGGGGCCAAGAGGGCAGAGGCTCACCAGGTATTATCCTGGGGTTACACTAATGGCCAGTTTGCCCCTGCTATGCATTCTTTTGAAGAGCAGTCGGCCTATGCCTGGCACCCCAAGTGCTGAAGGTTTAGTATATTAATCCAGCACCACTGTTGTCTTCTTAATTTATAGCCTGTCTTTCTTGCTGAGACTGAAGGCAGATTACAACATTTTAAAAAGTGCAATAAAAAGCATAATACATACAACCAACAGTACAATAAAATGGTCTAAGATTTTTCACAGACATTAAAAGTACAGCCCTATTTCTTTTAAAAAAAAACACCCAAACCCTTCTGAATCCTGAATTGCACTCTTAAAAGAGCACTGATGCAGTAAAACATGGTGCTTTCTGGACTTGTTATTATTTAAAAGTGCAGTTGCACAACAGTGGAATTTAGCTGATGTGAGATGCTTTGAGGAGCAATTTTAATCTGAAAAGTGGACTAAAATATAACCAGTGTTCCCTCTAAGCTGAGTTAGTGTGAGCCAGCTCACAGTATTTTAGCCTCCAGCTCACACATTTTTGTCTTAGCTCAGGAAGGATGGCTCCAGAGCAAACTAATTTATGCAGTAGCCAAATTGCTCGCTCACAGCCTTAATGCCAGGAGCTCACAAAGTAGAATTTTTGCTCAGAAGATTCCACAGCTTAGAGGGAACATTGAATATAACTACTCAAAATTCTATTTGAGTTTGTTGTTCATAAGAGTCTGATACATTGCAGACTGAAAAATCAGACCAGCTTGTGATATTTTCAAAGACAATGGCAGCTAGACCAAGCAAGAGACATTATTACTCTTCCCCCTCACTCTTCCGCTTTCGGAGCACTCTTTCAAAGTCGAGTGCAATGGGACAGGGGAATGGGGAAACAGAGCAAATTCCAGCCTGGGACTTATTTAAGGGGAAGTAGAGAGACTGAAATAACTAGTTGGCAATTGGAATCATAATAAATGAAAAAGAAAAAGAGTTGAGGAGTGCCCAGAGAAAATCTAGTGAAAGTGTTAGGAACCATAGTCTGCTAAAACAGCTGTTGTTGTTAGGTGGTTTGGTTAGTTAAGAACATAAGAGAAGCCAATGCTGGATCAGGCCAAAGGCCCATCCAGTCCAACACTCTGTGTCACACAGTGGCCAGAAATACCAGTGCCATCAGGAGGTCCAGCAGTGGGGCCAGGACACTAGAAGCCCTCCCACTGTTGACCCCCCCCAAGCACCAAGAATACAGAGCATCCCTTGCCCCAGACTGAGAGTTCCTACCTATACCTTGTGGCTAACAGCCACTGATGGATCTCTGCTCCATATGCTTATCTAATTCCCTTTTGAAGCCGTCCATGCTTGTAGCACCCACCACTTCCTGTGGCAGTGAATTCCATGTGTTAATCACTCTTTGGGTGAAGAAGTACTTCCTTTTATCCGTTCTAACCCGACCGCTCTGCAGTTTCATGGAGTGCCCACGAGTTCTTGTATTGTGAGAAAGGGAGAAAAGTACTTCTTTCTCCACCTGCTCTGTCCCATGCATAATCTTATAAACCTCGGTAACAAGCCAATGCTGGATCAGGCCAAAGGCCCATCACCCAATTTAAAGTTTACCATGTTTTTTTTCTTTGTTTAAAGAGAAAAACCCTGACCTGGATAGCCCAGGTGAGCCTGATCTCGTCAAATCTCAGAAGCTAAGCAGGGCTGGCCGTGGCTCCGGTATTTGGGTGGCAGGCCACCAAGGAAGTCCGGGGTCACTATGCAGAGTCAGGCGAGGGCAAGCCACCTCTCGTGCATAACAGCACTCCTCCTCTTGCCTTGAAAACCTTACAAGGTCACCATGTCAGCTGTGACTTGACAGCAAAAACCAAAACCAACAGATTATGAAGCAGTTCAAAATATCTGTCAGCAGCCATCATGTGCGAGAGATGTGTGTGGTGTGATGCTTTAGTGCGTCATGGTAGGAGCTCTCTCTCTGAATCTGGTGTTTCTAGGTCCAGCGGTTTGGCCTGGGCCTTGATTTTACGGTGAGGGGACTTTCTTATATAGGTAGGTAGGTAGGTAGGTAGATAGATGATAGATAGATAGATAGATAGATAGATAGATAGATAGATAGATAGATAGATAGATAGATAGATAACAGACTAACACAGCTATCTACCTGAAGCTGATCCCTAGGGTAGGGACTAGAAAATGAAGCTTTTAGTGCCAAACCCAAAATGATGTAATTCTTTTGCTGAAATCCATCAGGTCTGAGCCCATAAGGCCTACCTGATGAGGGTTGATGAAAAGGTCACTCGGATAATATCCTTCTCTTCAGCAACTTAGGGCACAACATAAATGCTGTTATGGGGCCATAATGAAATAAAATATTGCCACCGTTTTCCTGTGAGGAGTGCAAAAGTTGAAACCCCTTTCCACAGTCTGAACTGAAGGCCCTGGGTGGCTATTTCTAAAATGTTGGCATGACCCAAACCAGATCTCCCAGCACCTCAGCTGGATGAAGCCTCAGATGTTTCTTGCCACCTGGTAATCAAGTCTGGAAGTCACCGTCGCTAGCTCTTGGGGGGAGAGAGAGGGCTTCAGTAGCCTGGCAACTGCAGCAACCTGGGCCTCCATGGAGAGAGACGCATCCGGTGTCACTCCCAGGCTCCTCACCTTCTGAGCTGGCACCAAAGGCACCCCTTCCAGTGTGGGGAGCCTGGTGCCCCCATCCATCCCCCCTTGACCCAGGTACAGGACCTCCATCTTCAATGGATTTAGCTTCAACCGACTCTTCCACAGCCATCCAGCCACAGCATCCAGAGCCTCAGCCAAGCTCGTAGGAACGGAAGACGGATGGCCGTCCATTAACAGATAGAGCTGGATGACAACCCAGCCCATAATTCTGGACGAACTGGGCAAGGGGGCTGTAACGATTTCATGTTTATTT
>NW_015172037.1:683791-684964 GCF_001447785.1 Gekko japonicus | reverse complement strand
GCTTACTTCATTCTCTTCTGCTTTGCGATATGTACAGCAACGCTCTAACGTAGGTTAGGCAGAAAGTCTGTGGCTGGTCTGAAATCACCCAGGCAGCTTCCACAGGGATGCTTCTGCTGAACAGGAGCAAGCAGCCAGGTCTAGTGATGCCATGCCAGTCTGGAGGCATGAAGTCACCCTGAGAGTGCTTGCAGGCCTAGGGTTGCCATTGCCAACAAAGACAAATTGATGCAAAGGAGGATGGAAAAGTCTCCATATCTCTATTTTGCCTTAAATTGGTTTTGATGCCAGCAGAGTGAGAAAATACCAGAGGCTCTGGGTGGGTGCCCCATGGTAAATGCACCAAACAATTCCTAAAGATTTTCCAAAACACGACTCTGTCGATAAATCATTTTCTACACTCACAGCTTCCCCTGCCAGAATGCAACACTTTGAATTAGCACCAGAGCTTTAAGAGCTCTCCAGCTGTCACCTGGAGACTGGCAACAGCTTGTTTGGAGGGTGGGGTCTATGGCGTTTTGGCACCTTTTCCTATCATTTTTTGCCTTGTGGTATTCTGCTTGTGGTGTGATCTGTCTTTCTTGTGGTGTGGCATGATTGTGTTATTGGGTTTGTTTCTTTTGAAGGGGAAGTGATGTGTTGTGAGTGAGGACATATTTTACCACAGAATACAGTAGGTCCCATATGCAACAATTCCAACTGTCTTGCGGGGGGGGGGGGGTTTGAGGTGTGGAATGAAGACCAATCAACTTCCATATGCAAATGACCTTGAAATGCTGGCCCAATCAGAGAAGAGTGGGCTGAAGCGGCCCAGCCATAGAAGTCCCGTCCCTGCGTTCAGTCTGCAGATGGTCCTCTCCTGTCAGAGGCCCAGAGCAGACTGAACCAGCGGGGACTGACGTGGGCGGGACTACACAGAGCAGCCAGTCAACCCAGCCAGTGTCTTCTGACTGACAGTTCAAGCTTCCAAACACTGTTGGTGTGCATTGGAATGTTGGGCCCCACTACGGCTTTATATATAAGGGAGAGATTTAACAGACAATAGAGATTTTCTTAGTGTTTTCAATTATCAACTGATAGCATGTATGATCTTCCAATATACTGGGGTATATTTGAACTTCCAATATATTTGGGTATATTCCTCAATGCCAGTGGCTGGACACTGAAGAAGAC
>NW_015172037.1:681220-683735 GCF_001447785.1 Gekko japonicus | reverse complement strand
TCTTTCCCCACTTTCTCTTTACAAATCCTGTCCCAGCTTTCTCTCCCTCTCCTCTTTTTTTTTTTTTAACAGCAACCACCGGCAAAATAGCCATATTCTTAAAACCCTGGCTCAACCTGTTGTGTTTGCCTACGTAGTGTATACTTTTTATTCCTTACTGAGATTCTTTTTTGTTTTAAATATGGTCAACATGGTCTCTGTAAACCACATTAAGGCCTAGAGGGGAGAGGATCAGTTCCCCCCTGTAACAATCTGGAGGGAGGGAGGGAGGGAGAGACAGACAGACAGACGGACAGACAGACTGACTGACTGACTTAAAATTGGGACCTAAAGTTCTTCAGGAGACCGAATGTGAGAGAAGCCTGACTGGAAATCCTCAGACTGGGTACAACCTCTGAGAACTGATCTGCTGGTGGCAGAGTGGTGTACCCTGAGAAAAGTGAAGGAAGAAGAACCTTCTTGGGTTCTATAGAGGTTGAGGACTCACAGTGGCCGAGTAACTTCCTTGTTCCCCGTGGTGCAGGAATGGGCCCTGTCTCACCGCATTTGGCACACTTTCCTGCAGAATGGGGTGGTTTGAATACACTTGTTAAAACTTCCACTTCTCTGGTTATTAAAGGCTTATGATGAGCATGGCTTCGTAAGGTCAGCTTCTATCCTGTAAATTCTTACTTAAGGTGATATTCTCCATCAAGCTCTAAATAAACGCATCTTAAAAGAAGCAAATGTTATTACATTTTAGAGTGAACACCACTGAAAAACAATGCTGATCACAACCTCATTCATTTCATTTCCTCCAAAGCACAAATGATACCAGATATATTACAGATACAAATACAGCCAGATTTGTCTAATTGAAATCTCTTAATTTCGTTTCTCGGAAAGACATTAAAATTTCCCTTATCAGTCCCTATTCTTCACCCTAAGTTATGGGTTATTAGAGAAGTTCCACCACACACTGCTCGTTTGAAATGCTGTAGCCGCTACTGTTTTTAATTTCACAAATAGCTAAGCTGTATTTTGTAATTGCAAAGCAGCTGTTATCTAGGTAGCCACTGAATGATTATCAGATTACTTCAGGCATATAAGCTAAAAGGATATAACAGCTTAATTATGAGTTAAGGAATAAAGCTAGGGTCTAAATTAGATCTCCCATTACTACAGAGCATAGAGATGAAGAAAGCTTATTTTATGCCCTGGTGTTTTAGTAGCAAATGTTTTAGGAAAAAATGCCAGGAGGGTACAAATGCACCTTTAATATTTATGTGGCATTTTTGCAGGAAAAATTATATGCTACAGGGCAAGGATGGCCAACAGCTCTATTCTTGGGGACCACTATAGTCCCCAGAGAGTGGCTCAAAAGTGTATTTTGTCACATAAACTGACCTCTCCATTAGAGGTTAAGTTTCATAGCAAAACTGGTGTCATCTTGCATTATGAAGCACACGTGCTCAGGCAAAGTTGGGCCATTAAGCACAATATGAGAGAGAGAGAGAGAGAGAGAGAGAGAGAGAGAGAGAGAGAGAGAGAGAGAACTGATTCAACATTAAAGTGTTGTTTTGGGAGGGTTATACAACCTGATAACGTCTATCTTTTCCTCATAAGCGACCCGGTGGGCAAAGTTTTTACCATACTTGCATGAAATTTAGTAGGTCCATTAGTGGCTGCAAAAAATGTGGTGTGGTCTAGTGTGCTGCCAGGTGGCTATCCCTTCCTGCTGCAGGTGGACTAATTTGATAAAATCATGCTTTCTTAAGTATAGTGCCTGCAGTAAATGTTTAAAAGTAGGTTTACTATCTGCTGATATCTGGCTACCTTGAGAAACACACAGCAGTTAACTCTTGGTACAATTTTATTATATGATATTTGCACAAACCACAAGAGAAGTCAGTGGTGTTGCATTACTGGAAACATGCATTTGTTATCTTTTTTCTTGCTTTACCATGAACTAGACTATGGTCAACTCATATTTATCTCAGTCATTTTGCTTATTACTGGCCTACAGCCGTTGTGAGCGCCAATAGAGCTTTCCTGCCCTTCATTCCCTTGTTATAGATTCAATATCCCAGGTGAACAGTCATCAAGCAGAGATTAGAAAAAAGTTCCTGAGGATCACACTGAAAATATAGTTGCCATATAGTTGGGCACAATCAGGTGTTTGCACATAAACCTTTTTTGTTCACCTGAAAACCCCTCCCCCACACAGGTGGTACGGTGCAAGGTTCTTTTTATTTTCCTCTTCCACAATTTCAAAAGTGGCTGGCTGTTAAACTTGGTGGGGGAGAGGGGGAGGTTCTATTATAAATGGAAGTTACAAGCGATGCTGAGTTCTTTGAACCCTGTGTGGCTTTCTAGATTGCTTGCAACCAGGGGTGATTTTGTAGAAAAAGAGGTGCAGGAGCTCATTAGCATAACTCATTAGTATAATTTATTTGCATATGCCACGCCCCCTGACATCACTGGAAGTGTGTCGGAAGGCAACACCCACCGCTCAGGCCCCACTGGACTGTTTTGG